>NW_016179354.1:0-7330 GCF_001687245.7 Rhagoletis zephyria | reverse complement strand
TTTGAGACTAGAGACGTGAGACAGCGTACTGAATACCAAATAGTCTCAAAATCCAAGTTCACTACCAAAAGTGACTATTAGTGACTAGAGACCGCTTACTGAATGCCAGGGTTAATTTGCTTTGCCGAAGTACCAGCGAAGCATCAGTCAATCGTCAATTATCGTAAGACGAGGATAGTATCAGTGTTGCCAAACATGGGCTTTTCCTACCAAAACTGGTAGGTTGTTTTGAATTTGGTAGGTTGGTAGGCTTGATGGGATTTTGGTAGGTTCCGTAATAGTTTATTTATTTATTTATTTATTTATTTATTTAGTCTACAGAAAAATGTTTTCTTACAGACAGTTGAGATAAAAAGATTTAGAATATTTAAGTATGTGTGATACATTACAGAGTGAAATAATTATAAATATTAAATAAGTCACTAATTTGTCAGCTGGCTAAGAGCAGGTCAAAAAAATAGAAGTATGGAGGAAAAGCTTATTTCTTTCCATTTTATTAAGAAAAAAAAACGAGGAAATGAAAATGAAGCGAGGAAATTTGTTCAACAAGAATTTCCTTACGAAATAAACCAAAATGCTTTAATATCATACAAATGTATTGAAAAAAAAAATATTTTTTTGTTTTTAAAACATTAAAATCTAAAGATTGTTAAAGAAAAAATAAATAAATAAATAAAAATAAAAAAATACTAAATAAAAAAAAATAAAAAATCCTCTACGCCCGAGGAGGATTTGAAACCGGACCCTCTCGGCTGCCAGCCTAATGCTTTGACCACTCGGCCATTGCGACTCTTTGAGCGGCGCGGGCAAAAGGCATACATAAACGCTATCAGTTGATTGTCTGGGTTTGCTTTCACCACACATTTTTGGGGAACTTTTTGTGACTCTCCTTCTGAATACCCAAATCGCCTCAAGTCACAAAAATAGTCACTATTGCTAATCTCAAATTTAGTGACTTGAGATGGGACTGAATTACTGAATCCAAGCGTAAATCAGTTGCTGTTGACAGTGTTCGGACGCTAAAGTTTTAATGGAGTTCGGAAATTTTTGCGTTAAATAAGCAACATTAAACAGGTAGTAGTATTTAAGCAAAAACAACATTTACGAGTATTTTGATGTTGCTTCTGATCTCTAACGCGTCAAAAAGTTATTCAGATTTTTTTTAAGATCAAAGTGCGCCATGTGAAATACAAATAAAAATTTGAATAATACAATTTTGAATTAGAAAAATAAAAATTGCTGCAACTTTCTTTCTTGGTAAATTTGGTTGCATCCAGAAGCATGGATCAATCCTGTGCAAGGCCCAGTGCACAGTGGCCAATTTTTCGAAAAAGCTGGCCAAAAGTCGAAGCGTGGTACAATTGTAATCAAACCTTGTGTATTCGTCTTTATTTTGGTTGCTGGTTTTAAATTTCACCACATAATTTCGAAATTCAAAATGGCGGATCCATAATGGCTGCTGTCTACGCTTAAATTAATCAGATTTTTAGCAAAACTAAGGTAGTTAAGTAAAAAAGGTCATGTTTTCGGCTTTTTTGTTATATAATGTGATGTAGCGGTTAGCAATATACGCTATCATTCCGCAGGGCCTGGGTTCAAGCCCAGTTTCCGACCAACATCAAAAAATAAGAAACAAACAAGTTTTTTGTAATAAAGTCGCCCTTTGGCAGGCAATGGCAAACCTCCGAGTGTATTTCTGCCACGAAGAACAGCTTCTCATAAAAATAAAATCCCCGTTCGGATTCGGCGTAAAACTGTTGGTCCCTCCTCTTTGTGCGCCAACATCAAGGCGCACGCCACAAATGGGAAGAGAAGCTCGGACAAACACTAACGAGGTCTTAATGTTTGTTTCTAAAAATCTTGATGTTCAAATTTACACAAGAACTGCGGGATTTTGAATGAATCAATAAACAAGACATACATACATATTTGTTGGTACAGGAATATATTTTTAAGATAACAATTTTATACACCGTCAGACTCGCAGTCATCTGAAGTATCCAAGATCGTATCTATATTTACTGATGGCAATTCCGCATCCGCATTTACAACAGTTGATAATAATTTAATGGCATCTGACGACAATTTATGATTTTGTTTTGGTGGGTTTAAACGTAAACTTGAAATGACAGGGGCCGAGGATACAAGCAGCCGATATTTTTTAATATCCTTATTCCTTGACTCTTGGGTTTCTTCGGAAATTTACCCAATTGGCAGGGGTGCCCATTCAATAATGAGAGGCCCATGGATGAGCACTCTAATATAGTAGTACTTTCTGACATCATTTAAATTCTAAAAATATCCAATCTTTAAAACATCAAAATCTTGACAGAAATATTTTTTTTTACATAATTTAAATCTTTTAAACAAAAAAATTAAGAATAGCGTATAAAAACTGATGTCCAAACTACAGTGGCGGCTTGTGGCAGGTGGTTTTAACCAAGGTGGATGGGAAAAACTTCAATATATATGAAAAAGAAAATTCGACCGCCCATCTCGACCACTCTCGTAAATATTTTCCTAATCCATCATAATGAGTAAACAAAAAAATCAATCCGTGAATATCTATGTCTTACATCAGTTTTTAGATGGCGTGACAATGGAAAAACATGTTTTACATACTCTAGATTACAATGTCCATGAGCGGATGCTTGAAAACTGTTATTTTTTTTAAAGATAATATCACGATTTTAACAACGACGAAAACTCTAATTTACGAAAAGTTTAGAGCGAATTGCTAGCAACAGTCACTTCGATCTCCTGTAACACTAAATGCCATAAGAGAATCGACTTGTTGTCTCATAACGATACGCAGTAGAGCCCTCCTAACAATATAAGATGGTTATGCATACGAATGCACCAATTTTTTTTTTTACTTTTGGCCAGGGTTTTCCAAAAATTGGCCACTGTGCAGTGATCAGCGTTTTGGCTCCTGAGTTAGGCGGACGTACAAAAAACTGATTTTCAATCGCTTCTTTTGTATGAAAAAGGGTTTAGCATGCAATTAGATTTTGACAATTTATAATTTTTGTTAAAATAAATCAAAAAGATTTGACATTTTAGGGGCCAAACGGGAAAAAAAGAAATCTGCTGCCCTACCTTGACTACCGGTTCAATATTTAACACCAAAATTGTATTAAACGCGCAAAGAGCAATTAAAAAAAAATTAAAAAGTGGTAGTTTGTTAGTTTACGGTGGTAGATGTAGTAGACATGTAACTTAGCAAAAAAAAAGGGAAATCTCTTTCACAAATAAGTAGTCCACTTGCAAAGTGCGCTATGTAAAATGTTTCGATTTTTATTTTTAGGTGGATTACGTAACAGTATTTAAAGTAGTTTCATGTCCACTAACAACACAGTGCAAAATCTTTTTATACTCTGAAAAAACTAGCATCAAATGTTAACTCTTCTTCCAAAAGTCGCTATCATACTTATTTATAAACTTTCAAAAGTATACATCTTTTGATGGACTTAAAAAACTGCTTTAGGTCGTATAGACTGTTAATGTTGGTGACAGGTAATAAGGTCAATGGAAATAAGGTCAATTGACTTTATTTTCCACCCTGGTGCGAAATAAAGTCAATTGACATTATTACCTTTTCAAAAGCGAAATAAAGTCAACAAAAATTTGGAAATAAAGTCATTGACGCTATTTCCTTATTCAAATGGAAATAGCGCCAACAATGCTTAAAGTATGTCGATTCATAGAAAAAAATGTTGTTCTTACAATAAACATTGCCCCGTAAGTGTTGTTTTTTAATAGATGAAAAAGGTTATTGCCAAATCCTCAGTGTTGTGATATTAATCCACACACAATCATGAACTACCACCATTTGATTTTATTAAAAAAATTTAAATTACGAATATGTAAAAACACGATGCGAAAAACTAAACGCCTGCGCACAGCTGGAATACGAGAAATATTTGAAGAAAGAGTGTAGAAATGATCCATAACTTGCAAAACATGTTTCGTTTCCACAAAAATAAAGCGAACACTATTAAATTGAAGAAACAGTCCATGTCCAAAAACCCCGGAGGAACACTGAAAGAATTCTGTGTTTTAAATTAGCATATTTTGAACGAATTCGGAATGTCTAAGGTGGAAAAGAAACCAACTTTTCTATAAGAAAACTATTATAGAAAAAGAATTTTCTTACACTGTATTCATGTCTCCGCCAGCAATTTGTGACGACATAATTTAAAAGCAGCTAAGGAGAATGACGACACTATTTATTAGATGGCACATTCAACGAGCCAATATGCCAAAATGCGGGTATAAACAATTATTGATTATTTAATATCGGAACCGAGATCATATAAGTTAATTGATTGGTTTTCACACACTTTTGAAACACAAATTATATGCTTTTTTACTGCAGACAAGTTGTTGCCCCAAAACACAGCAGAAATCTTCCAATCAGGGCTGGCAACTATCCTTAGTTATGAGGTGCCATATTGAGGATAAAAAAGTGCCAAATAGAAAAATAAAAGTGCCAAAAGAGGTGTCATTCCTTTTAATCATTCACATTTAGCAATAAAATAAAGCTACATTTCCCAAACAAAAGTGCAATGATAAAATAAGATAAACCAGTTGAATAGCCTTTATAAATTAGGAAATTTTAGTTGAGAAAAAGAAGTGCACGCAAAGGATTTCACAAAAATGTATTGAAATGTAATTTTCTTTACAGAAGTGCCATTTTGGCACTTTGTGCCAAATTGAAAAGTTAAGTGCCATTTGAAGTAAAATAGGGACAAATGGCACGGTTCATTAATACCCTCCATCTGCAATTTGCACAAAAACTAATTTGTGATCTTAGAAACCATCTGGGACTTATTACCTGTCGTTATATAAGGTAGCATTAATATCACTGATGACAGTTAGGTGGATTTTAATATCAGAATCTCATCTTTGTGAAAAGTGTGCAGATAGAGGGTATTTTATTGAATATAAGCCCTCAATGTTTAAAATATATAAAAATTTTATTTCAACGTATACAAAAAATAAATCTACCTGCGTTACAGCATGGCGGGAGACGGGGAAGGGGGCGCCAGAGGGGGCCGCGGCGTAGCGTGACGTGGTGTGTGCGCCGGTCTCGCGGGGTACGCGGGGCGCGAGGGCGAGCGTGAGCGCGGCGGCCGCCGCGAAGCTAAACAAATTCAATGTTTGAAAGGGAAATAATGTCAATGGATTTTATTTCGTTTTTAAAAAGGTAATAATGTCAATTGACTTTATTTCGCACCAGGGTGGGAAATAAAGTCAACTGACCTTATTTCCGTTGATCTTATTACCTGTCACCTTAATGTTATCTTATGTTACATTTTATAAGGCTCTTATTTATCCAAAATTTTCAGGTAATAATAAAAAAGATTCAATTTAAATGTTACTTGTTGTCGTAGTCGTTTTTTCAAATTTATGTCTTTCTATTATAAAATCACATAACGCTGTTTGCAAGTGGGCTACTCAAATGTGGTGGAGTCCGAGCACTGTCTATTGAGCAAGACTTCGCACACAAGCGCATGTGTGTGATAGTGTGAGTTTGCCCATCTTTGTTTTAGATCCACCACGGATTTAATCGGCCCCGCGATTAAGTTGGTGTAGTGTGCGCACCTCCATAAAGTCTGTGGTATGCGGTGGCTCTTATACATAGCTGTATCCTAGGGTGGCCAGATGCGCTGATTTAATCGGTACATGTGCTGATTTTTTTCTATTGTACTGATTTTTAAGTCCGCAAAATATTCTGATTTTTTGAGTTTGTACTGATTTTGTACTGATTTTTAATAAATACTTTTGTAAATGGGTGTAATTGATATTTACTTGAGGTTTACATGTTCAAAACAATGGTTTTTGACAACTCATACGTGTGAGCAGATTGAAAGCATTAATTCAATTTAAACCTTTATTAAAAAGGTGTCAGCTTGCAATTGTTTCGTTTTATTTAACCCAACCCGATTTGCAGGTTTTACAGGATTTACAGGAAAATCTGGTTTCGCCATAAATAAATCTTATGAAAGATGGTGGTGATTTAATCATATATTAAGTACACTGAGAAGATGACAATAAGAGATAATCTTTTGATTATAATTAAACATTTACTGAGAAATCGGCTGTCAGTATTTCAAACTTAAGACGACTACTGCTACGGTGCAATGTAAGTTCTAAAAAATTGGAAAAGGTGCACACTACCGACTCTTGGATATGATATATGTAGCTTTACTTTGATTTTTGATGTTCGACCACCTGAATTTTACTGCAACATACACATTTAACACTATTAAATTTCATTCGTACTCGAAAATGCTTTAGCGATAATTCGGTAATATACCTTTTAGTCAACATTTTAATGTGAATGTTGTATTTAATAAGCACACCAACTAAACATGTTTTAAATTTGTAGTTTAAAATATGCAAACAGATTCTGACTCGAACTCGTCTTCTACTGAAACTGGATGGGCTACAAATTGTTTTTTAATTTTCTCTATTTTTATAAATTTTCTAGAAAGTTTGAGACTTCAACTCACATGTCTTTTNCATGTTTTAAATTTGTAGTTTAAAATATGCAAACAGATTCTGACTCGAACTCGTCTTCTACTGAAACTGGATGGGCTACAAATTGTTTTTTAATTTTCTCTATTTTTATAAATTTTCTAGAAAGTTTGAGACTTCAACTCACATGTCTTTTGTTATAGAATTAACTATATATTTATAAAAAATTTGAATTAAGTAAGGAAAGAAAAAATTTTCAAAACCTGTCAATACATTTTACTATTATTTTCCTAAGCACAGCTGTACATAAATACGTAATACCTTTGACTTGTTTTAAAGTAATGAATTTTTATATTGATAATACTATATGTATTTAAAAGTCTATTAGTTATTTTTTGTTAAATTAATGCGCTGTTATTGGGTTGTTATATTGTTAATAATAACAAGTAAGAAAGTCTAGCTTCGGGCGGAGCCGAACATTAAATACCCGGCGCAAGTATTAAATATATGTTTTTTCACCTTTCCGAAGGCTACCGCTACATGGTAAGCCGGGGTGTATCAATTTTGAGTAAATTAGCGTCCTTAAATTTCGAAATATTAAAGTTTCAAGTATTTCTGAAATTTACCGTTATATGAAAAGCGGCCGTAATTTTAGTCCGATTTTAATAATTTTGCTTTTATGTGGCAAGCACAATGACCATACCGAGTTTGGTACAAATTGGTATAACGGTTACCGAGATACATATATGTGATCATAAGTGGGCGGTGCCACGCCCATTTCCAAAATTTTATCATAAACGTATTTCCTGGTAAAGAATTGTTGCAACCATCAATTTTGAATAAATTA
>NW_016179353.1:0-7331 GCF_001687245.7 Rhagoletis zephyria | reverse complement strand
ATCCAACGCCATATACATGCGAAACGGGGTACAGAGTGGCGTATTTTCGCTCACAGATATGCAAGTCTCAACCCAGAACGCAGCATAGTAATATATCCCAGCAATATTACTCGTCACCAATCAACAATTTTTACACGCTTAAGGATCGGCCATACCGACATCACGCACAGACACTTACTCACCGGAGAATCTCCAGCTTCCTGTCCGTTTTGCTCCAGCGTTGCATCAGTGGACCACTTCCTCAAGGACTGTTTAATTTTAGAGAGTTTCAGGCTAAAACATTTTGGTTCTGTAAACCCGTCCAATATTTTAAAAACTATATCTCATTGTAATATATCTACTATAAATAATTTCATAAAAGACTGCAATTTACGCTTACAAAACACTACACTCAATTTTTCTTTTCTTTTTGTATATGACTTAGTTGTAATTTTTATAAATAATATGTATATATAAGCTATATTTTATTTTCTCATGAGAAAATATTTCAAACAGTGAGTCGATGGCCTTAGCAGCTTGTACTCTTTCTATACATTAAGTTTTGTATTTTGTATACTTTGCTTAATAAAGAATAATAATAATAATATTATTATTACATATGTACATATGTAAACAATTGCATAAGGACATGCATTGCGTTTTACTATGGGGCTACACGGCGAAAGGCATTTTTTGGTTACCCGTTCATAAATATAAATATGCATGTATGTTTGTATATTTATATATACATACGAACATATGTAAAAACGTTCAATACTTATTTCTAGTTATTTCAGAATAATTGCATACATCGCACAACGTCTTCAAAAGAGTCAGAACTCAAAATTTGGCTTTTTAGAAATTATGCGCTAAAACACAGAGCTTTTATTTACTTCTCAGCAAAATCTGGAACAATTTTTTTTTATAATTTGTAAAAAAAACCAAAGGTAAAGTCGTCCTTGCCCATATGATGTGCTAAGAAATATTTTTCGCATTTTCTGACAAACGTATTATTTTGCGTTGAGACTCTTTTCATAACGGTGTGCGATATGTACATGTATATTAGGGTGCCCATCGAAAATGCTTTTTTTGGAAATTTCAAGACCCTACCCCTAATTTGATTCATCGTTATGAAAAATATTATTGCCTATTTTTATAGATTTTTTAAAGGTCATTTAGAAGTCGCAACCTGTTGATTTAGGTCAGAAAATACGATTTTATAGACTTATGAGTTTTTGATTGACTATTTTTGATTCGATTTCAAAGGTTAAACATGATCTAAGAAGAGGATGTAGAGGATTTTGTAATGGTGTATAATAATATATTGTCGGACTTGGTTTGCTGGGATTTTTTATTGGGTAAAATAAAAAGCCCATATTTCTATTAGTTTTTTTTTTTTTTAATTTAAACCAACGATAATTTCCACAATTTTAAAATATGTGGTACTATCCATAATCAAATCTGTTTTTAAATAAACTGATAGCTCATTTATTGCAATCGCATAAAAATTGTCGAAGTTAAGCGACTTTTCTTAAATACGGTCTTGAACTTATATTGTGTAAGTATTGGATAAAACTACTTGCATTGGGTAGTTGGCGTAAATTAGCAAATGTAAAACTATTTTACGTACATATGTATATGTATAGTAAGTATGTTTAACCCTCGTCCGGCCGCATATTCTTACAACGCTAACCGGGCGCAAAGGTACAATTGTACCTTCATATAGTTTTGATATGAATTTTTACTGGGAGTTTATTTTTTTTTATAAAAACTGATAACATTTAATCATTACACGTTATTTTGAACATGTTTAGAAATTTTTTGTTATGACAATTGTTTAAAAAAAAAGTAAAAATAGAAACACAGTAGCCTGCATAAAATGCACTCCGAAAAATACACGAGTACACCACAACAATATGTACCCTCCATGCATACATATGTATGTACTCAATATTTTTCATACTGGTGTGCCATATACACTGCAACCAGGGCTGCCAACTTGGCTCAAACCGTGCCATTTTTGGCAATATTTTACATCAAATGGCACTTAATTTTTCAATTTGGCACAAAGTGCCAAAATGGCACTTTTGAAAAATAGCCATATATCAAAATATTTTTGTGAAATACTTTGGGTGTACTTCTTTTTCTCAATTAAAATTTTCTAATGTCTAAAGGTTATTCAACTGGTTCATTTTATTATGGCATCGCACTTTTGTTTTAGAAATGTGGTTCTTTTTAGCTACATGGGAAGCGTTATAAAGGATAGCACTTTTTTTGGCACTTTTATTTTTCTATTTGGAACATTTTTGCACTTTTTTATCCTTAATATGGCACCAAATAGCTAAGGATAGATGGTAGCCCTGACCGGAACAAAAATAATACGATGTTTATTTGGTTCAGTTTATATTTGCTGCTACTTGCGATCACAATTCTGGTTTAGCATCCTACATAATCTACAAAAATCATAACCCCCGGTTTCAGGGAAAAAATCAACGTCGAAAGTTTCTAAAAGATCTCTCCAATCAGCTATGCATGCCTTCAGTTGAATCTCGAAGTGCAAATCGAATGATGATGAGAAGCCATTTCCTTCGAAGTGCAATAGAAATGGTACTTGGCCGTCGCGTTGTGGCATCTACAGCAGCTGTCCTTCAATTACCTCATGGTAGCCGCGGAACCTCCCCTATCACTGGACGTTGCTATATCTGTCGGAACTCAAATAGGAAACAACGTAAAACTCGAATGCTTTGCTTATCTTGTGCTTATCCAATTTGTGATGAACATTCAGTTTCAAAAACAATGTGTATTTCTTGCGAAGAAACTCTCTAAAAATGTCAAAATGTATATTATAAATCGTTGTTCCTAAATTGAATTGTCTCGCTGGTTACTTTTTTATATAGTTTATTATCGCTTCTTATATGAATTAGCTCCGTTTGTGTTTCTTTTTTTTTATAAAAAAAATTATATATAATTAAAAATAATAATAATCTTCTTTTTTCTTAACACCAGATATATGAAGGTACAATTGTACCTATGCGCTCTGACGTGGGTGTAAATTTAACACGGCCCTCTATTTCAGAAAATAGTGGCCCATTTTGTTTTAAATTAAGGGAACATGTGGCGCAACAGAAATGTAGAATTGTCACGAAGATCCAGCCCTCTAAATTTTCTGGAAAAAAAGTTATTGTAATTTAAAGACGCAAAAGTTACAATTGTACCTAGTCGCACGGATTAATTTTTTTATCATAGTTTAAATATAGATATCCTTTTATACATTTTCTTAAATTTTTTGTTAAAAAATATTTAATTTTTATTTTCTTTATGCTGATTCTCTTTAATCAAAAAAGGCCAAACCTCAGTTACATTCTAAATTTAAACGAAAAAGGAAAACTTGAAATTGTTTCAAAAGCATTACCACGCACTAAAACAATTTGAGTTTTTTCTTGTTTTTTGTGCTTGTTTTTCTTTTATTAATACCCTGTCATTAGTGACATTTTTTTTTAAATTAAAACATATATTTTATTGTGCAATACAGTTTTTAAAAAATTTCTATTTCTTGCAATAGATACATGAATATTACATTTTTGGGATACAAAATATTTTCGCGATGCACAGCTTGCAGCCTCGCAAAGTCATTACATCTCATGTATCTACATATATACATATGTGTGCAACAATATAGCACACTAACAGGCTAACCTAAGTAATAGTCGCGACTTGCGTTTTGGGACGCACTTTACGATATGCGACAACGTTCCGTTAAAAATCAAAAATAGTCAAAAGTTGCCAAAAATATGTACGATATATCGTAGAAATATATATATATATTTATTATATAATATAATAATGTGTATTGTATAATTAAATTGAGTAGGCTATTGCACCATATAGCTTTCATTAACTTTCTAATGAAGAAGATCTGGCAAGTTTTACAAACCCCAGATATTCCTGCTCCATGGTAAGGGCTTGCAAAATTAACTGGGGTATCAGATATAAACGTTTTTCAATGAATCTGTTTTATTTCCAATAGGAATAACTTCCGTATAATAACTCAAAACTTGCTAGAATTTAAGACTTCCGATTGAACACCGTTATGTTTGAATGTGTGTGTTTTTTTTTATTCCGTATATAAAAAATAACTAAATAACTAATAAAAACTAAGTTGTTCCCCTTTCTCAAAATTTCACAACTTGTACTTGATTTTTTCAAACGAAATTGATGCAAAAAGTTTGAAATTTGAAGAAAAAGCAATTGCGTTTTTATTCATACGGCCCAATATGTTTTCGCTTTTCTTATAAGCAAACATTTAACGTTGAAAACAAAAGGGTAGTATTTTTGATTATAATTATTACTAGTGTTAAAAATGGAATGAGTGGTGTGGTGATTTATTATTCTTTTAATAATTTTTAACCCTCTAGTAGGCTGAACCGCCTCCAGACGGTCGTTAACTAAACACCTTTTTAGTGCACCTATAATAATTTTTTTCTATATTCGTAAGGCACGATCTTTAGACCAAAATCGTACCTTTACGGCGGTGTAAATTTTAATCCGTTATGTCAATCCGTTTGATTACAGATTTTGAAAACACGGTTAAAATTAATTATTTTTTGGTATTTAGTAACTCCGTAATTAAAGAAGTTTTTTCTTTTGAAAAAGTTTTTAATATAAAAAAATTCGGTGGANAAAACACGGTTAAAATTAATTATTTTTTGGTATTTAGTAACTCCGTAATTAAAGAAGTTTTTTCTTTTGAAAAAGTTTTTAATATAAAAAAATTCGGTGGATTGTTAAACGCACCGTATTTTAATATAAGTTTTATAATTATGTCACCATTCGAAATGGAGAAAATTGCTTTCGAATACGGACCGTCTACAGACCGGCTTGCCGACATATAAAAACCCAGCTTGCATTTTTGACCATCTGCAGACGGGATTGCCGGTTCGTAGGTCAACATTGTGTAAGAGAAAGCTGAAAGTATTTGTAAATATATCAGCGAGCCCGTCTCCAGACGGTCTTGGGTTTTCTACCCTGTAGGAAAAAGTTACTGTCACAGATCGAAATGGACATAATTTTTAGGATTTCTCGTTCTAAATTCACCCATTCCTGAATTTTTCAACTCATAAAAAAATTGGCCTACTAGAGGGTAAATAAGAAGCTTTCAGTCACCGCACCGGGTTAAAAGAAAACCTACCCTTTTTTAACTCTTTAAAAGGTCTAGGATAACATTCACCATATCCTTAAACTAAAACAAAAAATATATGTACATATATATGTATATAAACCATTTCCGTTAAATTGTACTGATAATGATTTCTATTTAATAAGCTATAAATCAGCGAGATTTATCAAAACACAATGGACAATTTGGCCAACAATGGCATAAATATCTATTAAGTATCGAAAAAGTACACTGCCGTATGAGCGCGCAAGTAGTGGGGATTCATTTAATTCGCAAAACTGAAACCGCTTACCGAAAAAAATACCGCTTGTCTGTGGTTAAAGTTTACGTGGCTAGCTCTGAATACAGCGCAGAAAGCATTGCCTGGGCTACCTTGATGTAAACTACGGAAGTCGTGAGCTGCTTGAACCGGATGCAAAATAATAGTTTTTTTTTTTGGCTATTAAGTATATGTGCGCTTAATAAAACTATATAAAACGATGAAATTAGAAGAAATCTGATCGAAACACAATCTGAGTGTCTGCCTTTTCAGCACGGGAGTGATAATATTGGAAAGAACCCATAATGGCAAATAGCTCTTTGCTCTGCTGGCCAGCAAATCTGATAAAAGCGTATATAGGAATTTCACGTAAAGATGATAACTTTCTGTAATATGCTATAAGTATAAACAGAAATTTGTATAAATAAAGTGCTTAGGCGACTACTAGCACCAAACGCCTAAATGCATGCTATGCACTGCTGCTTGAGTCAAAATTTCTCAATTTCAATATACCCTGCAGTACGGGGGAGCGACTACAGGACTGATGAATCGGTATCTGCCGGATAAACTCCGTCAATTACCGACCGACTACTTGCAGTGTATTTCAGCGACTACATTTACAAGGCAATGTCCTAGGCGGTAGTCACCATCTGCTCTCTCTGCACTGCCGGGAGTTACTAAAGTAGTCATTTGCGTGATTTATGGGCGCCCTCTGTCGTAGTTTTTCGCTATTCTGTTTCCGACTGGTTCGATTCTGCACTACTAGGTGCACTACCACGGGTTAATAGAGAAGCTACTTACATAGGAGTCGGTGCCGTAGCGGTTCAAAAGTAGCGATTGACTCCAGCAGTACTCGAGGGTAGATATATTTTTCATATACATACTTGCAAGCGTACTGCATTCGGCATGCCCCGCACTCTCTCTGGGTTATTCATATGAAAAAAAAACGTTAATACTCCGACGGAAAACTCTTAAACTAACTTCATCAGGTCTCTTGACGTTTTATTATTGTAAGCTGCAATGAGCTGCAAACCCTGTAAAAGTTCTTAATGCCGCTCTTGCAACCCCGCCACGTATCCCGTCATCTCCCAGTTCTATTCATTTCTTCTGTCGCTTTATTAATGGACTACCCTTCATTGTTGTTTGACTTTTATTTTGCTGTCATTTTTGTTTTGGTCTATAAAAATATTTGCATATTCATCTATACAAAACACCCATTTCCGCTATGAACTGCGCAATGCTGGTGTGATGCGATGCGGAGGGCTATTGTGGGGAAAAAATTACAGTCATTCAAAAAAAGTTAGCAAATAACCCACACCACAAATGACAAAAGCAGACCAAATCTTAAATACTTTAGAGAGAAATTTATATAAAAATTGCTATCAAAATTATATTTTTTTTTTTAAATAAAAAAAAATCATTAAAGTCGGTTCAAACAAATAAAGAGTATAATTTATTATTGGCCTTGAGATTTATGTAATAGAGTAAAAATTGGTGAAGTGGGCCACCATTATTTCGAGGGTCTAGCAATAATCTGTTTATGCTTCACAACGATAAAATACAAATTAAAGTTTCACAATTTTTCGAAATTCGCATTATTTTGGAAGTTAAAGCAGTTAAAATTTTTCAAAATTGTTTAGACTTTAATTGTTTTCTCGCGATTGGTAATACCGATTCCGCTCATGTTTTAAAGAGTTGATGCTGGTGGTGTTTTCTTCCCAATTTTATTTTTTATTTGGCCATAAATTTTTTTTATAAAAGTTACTAAAATTTTTTTTAATATTACTGAAATCTCAATGGCTTTGAAATTCCGTTTTAGGCTAATATTGTTGTACATTCTATTAGTAATTATTAGCAAAAAAAAATCCCGCAATGCATCGAGACGAAAGTTTTTCTTTTGTCGCCCAATGTATTTTA
>NW_016179352.1:0-7331 GCF_001687245.7 Rhagoletis zephyria | reverse complement strand
CTTGTCATGGGCGGTTGCTAATCGGGTAGAAACGTTGGAAATAACACAACGCTATAATATTGCAAAAGCGGGAGCGCTGGAAAAGTGCATACATACATAGTATATGTAGTAAAAAATTGAAATTATTTTGTGGTTGGTGTATTCGCTAGTGCTGCATAAAGTCTTGCATGCAGCAGAAACAACGGTAATAACAACAACTACAGCGCTTAAATCTAATTATGTGCAAATGGCCGTGTTATTCAATACAATTGTCCATTTATTGGTTTTTTCCGCTTTTACTTCTTTCAATCGCTGTGTGAAAGCCATGAAAATCTCGGCAAAGTGTCTAATCTACTCTGTGGCATTTGGTGCATTCAATTTCAATGAATTTGTCTGCTAAATTGCTTTTATTAAGTGGAAATTTGTGGTGCTGAAAATTTTTGTGACGAATTGTCTACAATCTAGCTATCTGCCCCTGCAAATTTGCCTAGGCACACGAAGATATGTACGGGTAAATAGTACGAGTAGGAAAAGCAAGTAGCAGCTGCTGCTACTGTGTCTATGGCTCAATGGCTGTGTATCTGTTGCTGTCACTTAGCTGCTGTAAATCGATTATTCGCTTGTGTGGCGGCTGCTATGTATGCAGCGCTACTTTATTAAGTGATAAATATTTTTGGTTTGTTTTTGATAGTTTTAATAAAGATATGCAAATTTTTTGTGTGAAGAAAAATTGTGTAAAAAGTGGCGAAAAGAAAAAACAGATACCCGACGTCAACTCGCAATCTGCAGATGTTAAATGTGCTCGGAGTGTGTAGCACGCGATTAAGGTGACCAGAAGCACGAAGGATTATTGACTATAAGATTTTAAGAACATAAAGATAACAATCTATAAAACTATTCAATGAGCGTAATGGTGTACTTCAAGCAGAGAGTGTAAATATACATAAATAAAACGCAATTTTTTACTGCTATTTTTTTGGGTTTATATATATATTTTTGCATTCATAATAAAACTTTTTGGGGGGTTTCCCCGGCCCGTTCAGGTTTTTTTGTGCAAATAAACTCGATGGTTCTATAATTTTCTTTAAGCAAAACTGGCAGGAAAGGTTTGTCTATTTTTTTTTAGTAGAAAATAATTGCTAATCCTTTAAGATTGATATAAAAATGTTATTAATTACTAAGGATTTTTAGAACTTTTTAAGATGTTCTCGGAGTATTTTCGGGACCATTAGGTTTTTTTTCTTTTCTGGTTCTTTGTGATTTGCCTTTCGTGATCTTCGGAGGACTTTTAGAAGTTTTTCGAGGTGTTGAAATTTTTCGTGACTTTTTGGGATGCTTTGGATTTTTATTAGATCTTTCAGATTTTTTTAAATTGGATATTAATTAATGCTTAAAAAATCAGAAATTACCAGTTGAAAATTTTTCAGGATTTCCTCTAAGTCTTGTGGGGTTATTGAAAAGAGCAATAGATTTGATCTGGCCGCAACTATAGTCGCAGTGTAACTATGCTGCCAAAAATGTATAATTTGATAGAAGTAGCCCATCGTTTTCAGTGTGTTTCAAGCATAAATCATACTTTATCGTTTTTTATGATTCTTATTTTTTCGGTCCAAAATAATGGATATTTTCCGACTTCTACGCTTATTTTGACTGATAAGTTATCACTTTTATTTCTTCGCTCGGAGAAAGGGTTTTTCTATCACATTAAAAACGTATTTTAAACTATAAAACCGACTGATTACCTCACGTCATACTGGAATTTTAGTCATACGATTACCATATATTTTGCAGCTTGAGAAGCCTTCCAAGGCAGCCTACTGTCGAAAAGTTATGTTATTTTGATATACATAGATTGCAGAAGGATGGAAAAAGGAGTCGGCTTGGGTCTGCACTCCAAGCATCTGCAAATAAGGCAATCATGTCGACCGCTTGATAACTGCTTTGTCTTTCAGGCGAATGGAGAAGTCGACTTGCCCCATACGGGATAGTAAGTGTTTGTCAGGGAGACTGACTCATGTTAAAACTTCTCTCTGCTGGGTTCCTGGGTGTAGCAATATCTAAGGCAATGCAAATAACCGGTAATATGGTTAGACACGGATCGTAAATGCAAATTAGCGAAGCGGGTAACGGCATACTACCTCCGATTTCTGTTCTACTAAGGAGGGTTGAAGAGTAGTGAACTATGAATCAATCGTGAAGACTACGAGATCTCAAGATCCTTGTAGCCGAACTCAATAAGAGTCGTACTGAAGATTTATTTAGATTTAGATGCTAAACAAATCTGCGGTAAGGGCTTTTACTTGCGTCATCACACGGCACTGTGCTATAGTATTAACCAATGCTCCATTGATGATGTAAACCAACAAGCCGAAGACGAATCGATTCAACACTTCTTACGTCAATGCGCAATTCTCCAGACATGTTATCTCAAGCATTTGGGATCACGAGTTTTCAATAGTTTGGGGTAGGCAGCAGAGGTTGAAATATCGGAGCTCCGCAAGTTCCTCTGTGATAGTAAATGGTTTAACAAACACTATACCGAAAATATCGAATAACTTCTATTCGAAGAAGATGCCTCCCCTCTGGCACTCATAGAGAGCAATCACAATGAGCAAGTCTGCCTCCAAATGGAAGTACGAGCCATTCGTATGCGCCTTCCTAACCTAACCTAACAATGGGTAAAATAATTAAAATCTACAAATGACTATTATTTTACATATGTTCTCTCCCTTCTATGATCTACTAAGTATAATGATCGGACTTTCTGGTTTAAGAAGTTTGCGTTTAACAAGCAATTTGTATGGATATACATGAATGACAACAAAAAAATTGTATCTACGTATATGGCACGAGTATCGTATGTTTTTATGTAAGTTACGATTAACCGCATTAGCTAAAAAGAATTTTTGCAAACATAAGGCACGTTTTCTTAATCTATTGCTTGCAAACCGAAAAGTTGCAGTTGGCCAAAGTCCTTATCAAGCGTCACATTTTTTATGAATGTAGCCAATTTTATACCCATTAAGTGCGATAATACAATGTTTGCCAGAATATATTTCAGTACATTTCATATTTTGCAAAAATTCAAAAAGGAATGCACTTTTGACGCTATATTTATAGTTATGTATGTATGTGTATGTGTGGAATGGCAAAATTTATGACACTAAAGAATGGGTGAAAGTTATACAAAATGTGTGTTAAAAAAATTATGCGTCGTATCTTAATGAATTTTTCATTGTCACAAACAAATACATATCCATGTATATTAGGGTGCATCACTCTCCATACAAAAAATCGGTACTTTGTTCATCGAAATTATAGAATTTATTATATTATAAAATTTTCACCAACATATTAGGATTTACGTGAGGTATGCCCATTTTAATGTACCTCCAAAATTCCATTTTCTTATAAAAAAAAAATACTATTTAAATTTTTATTTTTTTTTCAAAAAAATCACCTCAGTTAATAAAAGATTTTTAGCTTATACGGTCCGCATAAAAACGTTTGAAAGTTTTATCAACGGAATCTAGATATTTTTCCAAAGTTTTAAAATATAATTTTTGGTAAGGTACCCTAATGTATATTTATAAATTTTTATGAATGTACTCAGGTAGTTAAAAAACACAACAAATAGGTTTATCACTTTATAGAAATTCTAAAAAAGTAAACAAAAGATTGCAACAAAGGTGAAAGAATCAACCAGGGAATAAAGAATTTATTGATGTATACACAAATACTTATGCATACATACACATGTATGTGTGTATCATTTTGTGTACGCTCTCGGGCATTAAGCGTTAATTTTTTATTTGTTTATACGTAGTTTATTTCAATTTTTTGTTTTGTTTACTGACGTCTGGTTACCTGTGGCGCAACTCAATCAAAATCGCTACATAAGTCTCTCCTAAGTACATACATATTTACATGAAAATTTATTGTATATAATTGTGCTCTCTATCATTCTTTTGCAAGCGTGTTATACAGCTGATATGTGTCGCACAATCAACTAACAATCAGTTTAATTGGCGCTCGCACTCAGTCTCAGTCTATATATATCTCTCTGCAATTTTCATTTTATGGCTTACATCTGCTGAAGTGGAGCAATAGTGGAGCTGAAGAGCGCAAATGTATTTAAATTATGTGGGCTGTTGTCAGTGTTGCCACTCCGACATGTGTTTTTCCTACCAAAATTCTTAGAAAAAGACTTAACAGCCTGTCAAAAATAAAGTTTCGTATCTACACTAGAATTCATCGATATTTGATACCTTTCCTTCCAACGAATTTTTAACCGACTTCAAAAAAACCGATTTCTATATTTTCTATTCTAATTTCTATTTTCTTAACGGAAAAGTGGCACCTCAGAGGATGTCCCAATCTAATTTTGTCTAGATCCCATCATTGCATCATGAAGAAATTAACGGTTATCTTAAATTTCTATATCAGAATTGAAGTCGGTTTTGTTTTTTTGCTTAAAAATTACTTGTTTATTTTTAATTTATGTTCTTCTCTAACCCATCATTTTATTCGACTTTTGTCAGATACGACAGTATAGCTTTCAATAAGTTTGCGTTTTGTAGGCGTGTGAAAACACAAAAATTAAGAAAGAACACCAAAGCACTTAGCCAATGTCCTTGGTCCAGTCAGCATCTGGAAAATTGTGTAAATTATTGAAGAACATTTGCGATATATTCTCTTTCCAGGTGTAATGAAAACCTACCAACAAAACTTCTTTTAAACTATCAACCAACGAAGAGGAAAAAATCCACCCAATTTGGTAGGAGAAATTGAAAAACGTCAACACTGGCTTTTGTTAAGTTTACTTTTTACAAATATGCATACTCAGAAATGTACATATGTAGATGATACATATGCCCATTTATTTAAGGTCTGTTGAATTGCGCGTATGAAGCAAGGTCATCTCTATAATGCAACCATGATCTTCATGCCAACTAAGCGCAACATAAACAACTTGGTCAATATAAAGTAATTACAAGTGAAGAAATACAATTTTTTAGGCTCCAATAAACAAGTTTCTAAAAGTCTGATATTAGGCACTGCTAACAAGCTTAAATGAAGTATAAATTCGTTCCAACTATGACGACTGGCTGAATGATGAAATAACTATGTACCTATATTCAAGTGATATGCTTATTCGCGCCATATTATTTCAATAACGCTCATAGACTTTGAGCTATTCTTAATATGTAGCAAAATGGCTTATAAAATATATGTATATATATCAATTATTATTTACCCATTGGACTATGAAGCAGGGCTAAACAACTCTTAATCGCGTTGCTCGCTAAGCGTTTGGCCTTTGATCGGAATTATTAATAAAATTTTAAATACATATCTGTGTGCGTTGCTACTGACAATTATAAAGAGTGCCGTTCAATTATAAACTCAAATTCAAAATGCAGTTATTAGTTAGGTAAATAAATAAGTCATTTAACTTTAAACGTTTAATAGAATAGCTTGCTGCATGTTATATTGGCCAATTTATTTTTCTGGGCAAAAGGATTGTCCAGCAAAGACTTCTGAAACACTTTCCATTTGGTAGCAACCTTGTAATATTTCATTTAATATTTTTAGTTTTTACTGTTTCAACTGGTGAAAACTCGATTAAACCACCATATTTTTTTGTAATTTATATAAATATTTAATTTGTCTTAACAATTTTATTGAATTAAATTTTTCAAATACAGTTGTGGTCAGCTGATTAAGTTAAATGCCATTTTGATCAGTTTTGGTTATTTTTCTTTTGTTTATTTAATGTTTGTAATTTTTTTATAAAAGTGAGCACATTACATAAACAGCACTACAAAAATCCACACTTCAAACTTGTTATAATAATAATGAAGATTCAACAAACTTTAACAATTACACGCAAGCTTTTTTAACTTTTTCATAAAAACAGAAAAATTTTAGGTATGCAATTTTATAGCCCATTAAATTTTAGTAGGTTAAAGCGCAAATTTTAAAACACTAGAAAATCGCGTTGAATTTTAAACATTTTTTTTTGCTGGCGGCGCTAGGTATTTTCCTCCATATAAAAGTAATTGTCGAGCATACTTTATATGGGAGAAATTAGTCAACACTAGGGATGGCAGCGATTAATCGTTTGATTAAATTAATCGACTATTTTGGTGTAATTTACGATTTAATTCTATCGTAGTTCTGTGTTACATAAATCGATTTTTAATCAGTTAATTATAAAATAATCGTAATATTAATTCTGTAGTCTAAAATTGCGAACAGTCGCAAGAATTGTTCAAGTTCAGAGCATAGAATGGTGTAAATAGTTGCGCATGTAAGCCCATTGTAAAAGCTACAAAACTATCCCAGCCAGCAAAAAATCCCAAAACCAATCCGAAAAAGAAAAAAAAGTGGATGAAATGCGGATTTTTCTCTGTTTACCGATTCCATTTTCCGATACTTTGACGATCCGTTTTCCCACTAAACTGTGGGTCAGAAGCGTATGTACAGACAAGTATCGTAAATTGTTGTGAAACAAAGACGTTTTTGGCAATTTTTCTGAAATTTGTCTGATTGAATTTTCCGTTCAATATGCTTACCTTCTGCACTTCACAGATACTTTTTCATGGTTCAAGAAATAACAATTAAGGAAGCGCCTGACGGCATTCGAACTCGGCACCTTCTGAGAGCTAACAAAAAGCGGCAAGCTCCTATTCACGCTCAGCCGCTGCCGACTGCGTATGCATATTCAGCGTGAACGAATAATATACAATTCTTTCTTTCAAGTAACATTATCTTTTTCGAACGTTTTCCGGATTCGAAATTGAATGATAGCTGTAATCGTTTTCTATTCGTTTCCGGATACGAAAACCCCGTCGTTTTGTGGACGTTCTTGGACACGTAAATTAACGAAAATTTTTGTCGTTTTCTATTTTCATAGCATACAAAAAAATTCTTGAATTTAACAATCGATTATGCCAATGTGATAAAACGAAGCGTAGTACTTCTGCAATTATGAGAGAACCTCTTCCTCTACAATGTACTTTTTTTTTACCTTTTTGATTATTGCACATTATTTTGGCGCACTCAGAGTTCTTGGAGTTGGGTTGGACAACATTTTTTAGTTTTTGATTAATTTAATTAAAACCCGCTGACGCTTGATAGTACTTTCTGGATATGTTATTTAGGAAATTTTACTGAATCTATTAGTATTTTTTCTAAAGCCGTTAGGTTTATTAACATCTGTTCTGATAGAAACGATAGGCAGCGAGACATGCGACCTATTATAAGATCTGAAAACCTGGAAACGGACCTTGAAGTAATAATAACTAAACTTCGCGTTTAGAAAATTATTTTAATCGCAAAAAAAAAAA
>NW_016179351.1:253-7331 GCF_001687245.7 Rhagoletis zephyria | reverse complement strand
AGAATTATTACTGGAATTCGGTACTGAAGATTTGTCGATTTGTAGAGGGGCTTCGGTCGAATGAGGACTGTTAGAGACAGTGGATTTAGAAAAAGTTGTGGACTCTGAGTACGATGGACCACTATTCCCAATCGACTCCCTTACGCGTTTTTTGAACACGAGCATTGATCGGACGTAACCCCTGGTCGTGTACATTTGTAGCAACCCTATTCGGTTGGGTTTGACACTTTTTGAAGTGATGGCCCCACACGAGACATTTAGCACATCGTACATTTTCGTCGCCCTCAACAGCGAGAAATGGGTCGACGATAGTTCCTACCTTCGTATCATTCTCCTTTGGATTTTTGTCATTTTTATAATCCTCGACTGGTTTCGAATACCTATGTTTCTGAGATGCTTTAATTGGTTTCTTTTGCTTGTTCAAGTATGCACACTCCCTGTCATCGGAGTCGGATTCAGGAAACGAAGCGGTATATTCCGAATGTGAAGAATCATCCGGTGGATCATGTATTGCCGAAATTTCCCGTGGCACTGATCGCTGTCTATCCGAACGAGTTCTTTCCGGACGGGGTGTGGCAACAATGAACGAATGTGGTGCAATTTGCTGAGCGAACTCCCGCAATCGCTCCAACGTGTGGACTTGTCGAGTATGGGCGAGTTCACGCAGATGATCTGATAAGGTACCAATGATGGTATCGAGGTGGTCCCGTTCATCCAGACCACTGGAATTACCCTGCAATTGGAATGTCAAGTCATCGATATGTTTCAGCAGTGTTTGCGAACGTGGGTCGAATTTAATCTGTGCATATGACATTATTACTTGGGCCGGAGTATGTGTGTTGAGGAAACGAGCTCGAAGTTTCGTGCAAAAATCTTGATAATCTCTGAAGTTCCTCAGTTCGGTGAAGTACCATTGTCGAGCGGCCCCCGTGAGTGTGGGCACCAAACGCGTAACCAATTCGTGGTCGGGTACTCCAATCTTATATCGAAATGAGCCAATAATAGCCAAATAATCTTCAACCGATAGAAATTTTTCGTTCACATGAACGCCATCGAATTGAGCACGTCCCATCCATGATGGTAAGCCTCTGAATTTCCTATCCATTGCATCCGCTTGGGCAGATTCGTCGAATATAGTGGCTTGATTTGGTCGTGATTGTGGTGGACCGGATAGCGAATAATTCGGATATAAATGAGATGGTTGATTAATTGGTTCTTGGATATGTGACGTTCTAAAACCACTGTAGGTATTGATCGTTTGAGTTTGTAAGGCTGAAGGACCACCCAAAGAACCATGCGGAGGATCCACCGAGGGTGGTATCCAGGTAAGATTCCAGGTCGTTGGCATGGTTTGGGTCATATCACGAACGTCAGGAATTTGTGTCTGCAACTGAATCCGATCACGGATCATTTGCTGTTGCATCTGTGTTTGGGCTCTCAGCAACTCAGACACCATTACAGACAGTTGGTGTAATGAGGGTGTTGGTTCCGTTCCGCCTGACACTGAATTGAGAACGGCTGGTTGAGCGTTTGGTGGTCAGGGTATATCGTGGTTCAGTTGCCTGAACCGAAGTCGGTATATTCTGGTTTGGAATCGAATCTGGTATGGTTAAGGGTAAATATTGTGATGGAACAGTATTTTGAGTTGAACTCATTGTTCCCCGTTCGTTCTCAAAACCATGGAAGGTCGAGTTCAAACTTAATTGGGGATCGCACGTCGGGATTCCCGTATTCGGTGAAGACATCCGAAGCTCACGAATCTTCGACTGAAATTTTCCAATCAGATCTGCCTGGCGTGACGCCGACTCGGGTTTTAACTTCAACCGAGCGGTTCGATAACAATAATGTATCATTTGATGAAGACGACCCTAAGGTGTTAACACCTCATTCACCTTCAGTTCCCGATATGCTCTCTCACATATTTCCAACTCATTCATTTCGTGCATGGCATGGGATTTTATCAGCCATGGTTGGCCATCGATCACTATTTGAATATTGCTAATTAGTTTAACAAAAAATTCACGCTCAATTATGTTTATTTCAGTCTATGATGTACATATATCTTACAGACTAGATAACAACGAGATTTAGGTACAGATACACAAATACCAAATAGAATTTATACATTATTACACAACAAATTGACAACAAAAAGAATCAAGAACGGATTTAAATATACACTAGGCAGGGAAAAATCAATATCCAATGTTTTAGAGATATTATTATACTCCTTAAGTGCTCTGAAGTTTGGAGCGAACGAAAAATAATTCGCTTTGGCAACATCAACGTAAAATGGTAGATGGAACCGCAGGGCCCTGTGAGGAATATAGAAATCGATCTGTTCAAGAAGAGCAGGGCAGTCAATTCTCCCAGAGATAATATCAGAGACAAACATTAGTGAATGTACTGTTCTTCTACTTTCTAAAGAATTCTGTCTGATAAGCATGCAGCGAGCACTATAAGATGGAATGGGATCGGAGAAGTTAAGCGGTTGAATAGCAAAGCGAACAAATTTCCTTTGAACTTTTTCAATTCTACTAGCATGACAACTATAAATAGGGTTCCAAATAATCGAGGCATATTCTAATTTTGAGCGAACCAGCGAATTGAAAAGGATCTTCCTGGTATAGGGGTCCCTGAAATCTTAGCACATCTGCGAATAAAAGCTAGGTTACTATAAGCCTTCGGAAGCAAATGGCAAACGTGATTTACAAACGTAAAGCGATGATCAAAAACAACCCCCAGGTCATTAAAGTTCCTAACTATGTCAAGCTGATTATTTAGGATGCTATAAGATGAAGAAGTTATTAGCAGACTTGGATAGGGTCATATAGAAGCATTTTTTAAAGTTTAATTCTAATTTATTACTATGACTCCATCTAACAAGATTGTCTAAATCGATCTGTAGCTTGACGACGTCGGATGCACAAGTTATCTTGCGGAAGAGCTTAAGATCGTCGGCATATAATAAAAAATTTTAATATTTAAAGCACGACCCAATATCGTTGATGAACAGGACAAACAAGAGAGGGCCCAGGACGCTGCCCTGCGGAACACCCGAAGTGGCAAAAAATTGCTTAGACTTACATTGCTCAATTTCAACAAACAAGATTCTATTGGAAAGATAAGATTTGATCCAGGAAAGAAAAACCGAGTGAAAGCCAATATTCTCCAATTTGCGAACTAAAATTGAGTGCGAGACTCTGTCGAAAGCTTTCGAGAACTCAGTGTAGATGGTGTCTACCGAAAATCCACTTCTAAACGCTGAAACACAAAATTCAGAGAAAGTCACTAAATTAGTAACCGTGGAGCGGCCACTCACGAAACCATGTTGATTGGGTACTACTAGGCTCTTAATGGCAAACGAAAGTTTTTCTTTTACCACTTTTTCAAATATTTTCGAACAAATCGTTATTTTAGAAATGGGCCTGTAGTTTTTAACATCATTCCTACTACCCGATTTATACATTGGAGTAATAGAGGCGATCTTCCACCGTTTAATAAATAAACCGGTGGAAAGAGAAAGATTGAAAATTATACATAGAGGTACACAAATCGAAGAGCTACACTGTTTTACAAATTGGGCGCAGAGGCCGTCAATATCACATTTCGAAGAGGTATCTAGATTGGAAATAGCAATCATAATGTCAGATTCTGTTACGCAAAGTGAGCCAAAATCTAAGCAATTGATACCCCGTGAGAAACGGACTCTTCAGCAGTTTCTTCATCCACAGTAAAATTTGATGTAAAAGATTCTGCAAAAAATTGCACTGTATCAGCCAACGATTGTGAGCTTGTGCCATTGAAATTCATACAGGTAGGTAAATTGGAGCATCCCCTTTTAGACCGAATGAAATTCCAAAAGGCCTTGGGATTTTCTTTCAAATCACATTCAAATCTGTTTATATATATATAGTATAGGAATTTGTCAAGGACATTAAATTTCTTCATGAAATGGAGATATTTGTTCTTTAGTCTAATATCGTTATTACTAGATTTGTACAATTTGTTATACTTGTTTCTTTTGTTTTTAAGTTTCTTAAGATTGCTCGTATACCAAGGCAGTCGGTGAATCTTAGGCGGGATTAAAGAAAGCTTAAGAGTGAAAAGGTCAGTTAGCTTGCGCAGGAAGATGTCAAAACATTCACTCACCCCATGCGAATTGAGGATAGTACACCAATTTATGTCTAAAATGGAATAATTTAGGTCATCGAAATTCGCATCACGAAAGTTGAAGGCTGGACAATTATTACGCAGTAATGTTATATCATCGAAAAAATTTAAGGAAAGATGGATGGGGACATGATGTTTGCCGGTGGCACTTATCGGAAAATCACGTTCTAAAACATTGGATATTAAATTTTCATTAACAAAAACAAGATCGAGTAGTTTTAATAGCTTATTACGTAGATTATTAATTTGTGAGAGATTTAAGCTAAACAGGTTATCAATAAAATTTATTCCATGGGATCTATTAATATTCGTTGGGGTCAAGATACCAGTGTTTTGTAATTCTACCCAACTAACATCAATGAGGTTATAATCCCCGAGAATACAAAAATTAGGATTGTCATAATTTTCACAGAGACTAGCAATATTATCAACATGGAGGCTATACAACAAATCGGAGCTATTCGGCGGAATATATGATACACAAATAAATAATTTCCCAAAAGAACCATAGAGGCAAACGCAGAGCTGATCCAGTATAGTATCTTTATTCATAAGCGGCGACAAAGATGATCGCAGATGTTGCCTTACTGCAATTAGCACACCACCACCCTTTCCATAACCAGTTTTCAATGCATCTCTATCTTTTCGATAAAGATGAAAAAGCGTTGGGTCGAAAAATTCCTCATCGAAAAAATCACTATTAACCCATGTTTCGACTAGAACATAGACGTCATATTCACAACGAGACATGCTTAAAAATACTTCCTTAGATTTAGTCCGCATACCTGACATATTTTGGAAGAATATTCTAAGATGCTTACTCGAAAACACATTATGTCTTAACGGCGCACTATTTGTCCGGAGCTGGATCTCCTTATTGTCTGAAAAAAACTGAAAGGACGCACGCTAATGTCCACTGGCCAAACGTTAGGGTCCAGAATCTTATCATACAGAGAGGGCACCACACCAAATTTTATGTTTACAGTACTAAGGGATTCCAAATTAACATGTGATTTTCGGTCCAAAATTTTGTTTAATATTATACCGAACGTGGGCTGAGAATGGCGTTTAACGCACTAGCTCGAATCTTTTTATGGACCAAGTTGTTTGCTCCCGGGATGCAGCGAAGGCCTTGAATACTTGGGAGTATTACCTGTATCTCCTTCGGTCCCTTCTGTCGCCAACAAGGTACGCAACAAAGATCAAGACTATCCACCCCCGAATTTACCGGAAGACCAAATCAGACTGAGAATATTCAACCAGTTTGAGAATGTTAAACGAGATTACTTTGATACGAGTTTCAAATTTTATTGGGAATTAATACCCAGCTACAAAAGTAAAGAAAAAATAATAGTTTGGTTCAATTAATATTGACCGTGTTATCGGTTACGTTGCTTGAACTTATACCGAAAGACGAAAAGAAAAATGATCGGTTCAAAAATCTTGACCGTCGATGTGTGGTGTTACTTGATTAAAAAATTCAATTAACTTGCTTTTCAGAATTGGCGAACTGAACTGAACGAGAATGGTTATGACTGCTGATCAATGGTGTTCGCATCGCAGATCGATCACCATTCACCCCCGCGGAAATAAATAATCAAAATATCCACAAAAATTTTGATTGAAAACGAGCTCCAATAAAAATCAATTAAATCATGCCGTGTGAAGACTGAGGACGATATTGATTTACAGTGATTATGAATTCAAAAGATAATTATTTGATTCAATCTCAATGATGAAAATCTATTAAACTCGAACATGTATGGTTCACCGACGTACAATTTTGTGACCAACAAAATGAGAAAAACGACTAAAAGATTTTAATTTTTCCTTAAATCTAATTTTATGATGTATTAAATTGATTCGATGATGAAATTGCTATATTCCCTCAGCTGAGCACACGGTTATTTTATGCCGGGCTTAAGTGTGGTTATTTTCAACAAAAACTTATTCTTTTTCACCCGTTTAGTTGGGCGCCAATGATTTGCTTGACCTTGGTTTGTCGGTCCAAACAGGAATCTTTATTTACGGTTGATGGATAGCTCGTTTCCAATGGATGGTGGCAAGAAAGAGGCTGACATACGTGTAATGATTTTGTATTATCGGCTTATGGTGACTCAATTGCTGTTAAATGAATAGTCCAGATTTGATGCTCACAACTTCTTTATTCTACGCAACATCATGGCTGGAGATTTGCCGGAAGGAATGTGACGGCACCTTTTGCCTCTATTAATTTCCACTGAGGGGTGAGTATCGACTCCCCGAATGTCGCCAGCTTTTAATCCACTTTAATTACTTGGTTGTAATTCCGTTCTTGCGAGGGCTGATGAGTGTGGTTCGCTCCGTGTCCAATTCCAAAAAGAAATATATTTTTCTAGCCTCGTGGTATGTGACCACTGATTCTTTTATCGTATGTCAGTGTGGGCGTTTTAATAGTGGCCATGTCAATTCGTATCTATACTGATATAATGGGTGACAGGTAATAAGATCAACGGAAATAAGGTCAATTGACTTTATTTCCCACCCTGGTGCGAAATAAAGTCAATTGACATTATTACCTTTTTAAAAACGAAATAAAATCAATTGACATTATTTCTCTTTCAAACATTAAATTTGCTTAGCTTCGCGGCGGGCCGCGTCAGGCGCCACACCGCGCGCGTCGCGCCCCGCGTACCCCGCGCGACCGGCGCGCACACCGCGGGCCCCCCGGCCCCCCCTCCCCGTCTCCAGACGTGCTGTAGCGCAGGTAGATTAATTTTTTTTATACGTTGAAATAACATTTTTATATATTTTAAACATCGAGGGCTTATATTCAATAATACCCCCTATCTGCACACTTTTCACAAAGATGAGATTCTGATATAAAAATCCACCTAAGCTTTAACTGTCATCAGTGATATTAATG
>NW_016179351.1:0-157 GCF_001687245.7 Rhagoletis zephyria | reverse complement strand
AAGCAGGGATGCCAACTTGGCTCAAACCGTGCCATTTGTTCCTATTTTACTTCAACTGGCACTTAATTTTTCAATTTGTCACAAAATGCCAAAATGGCGCTTTTGTACAAAAAATAACATTTCAATACAGTTTTGTGAAATCCTTTGCGTGCACTTC
>NW_016179349.1:5174-7335 GCF_001687245.7 Rhagoletis zephyria | reverse complement strand
TGTAATTCCTCATTTATTCGGAAGACTAAGTCTTCTGTTAAGCCTAGAGTGGCAGAAAGGTATATCTGAGCGTCGTCAGCATAAAGATGAATTGATACGTTTTTGCAGCATTTTTCTAAGTCATTAATATATAAACTGAATAATATCGGACCAAGAATGGAGCCTTGCGGTACACCCGATTTTACTGGTGTTAAGCTAGAGCGGTTATCCCTAGAAACAACTCTTTGATGTCTATTAGTCAAATAGCTTTCAATTAGTTTCACTGCATCATTGCTGAATCCGAAATATGTGTCAAGCTTTCGAATGAGGATTCTATGGCAAACAGTGTCAAAAGCTTTCGAAAAATCCAATAAGGTGAGGATTGTTAGGTTGCCTTTATCGAAGGATGGTCGAATGTCCTCCATGACTTTGAGCATAGCGGTTGAGCAGGTATGTCCCCTGCGATATCCCGATTGATTTTCAGATAAAAGGTCATTTTCTATTAGGTACTTCATCATTTGATTCAGTAATACTTTTTCGAAAATCTTGATAAAGATGGTAAAATGCTAATTGGCCGAAAGTCACAGGGTTGTGAGGCATTACCGTTTTTCGCAGCAGGTATAATATTAGCCACTTTCCAGGCATCAGGAAATCTATGTGAAGTAAGCGAAACATTTATAATATGCGTTAAGGGTGATATGATGTAAGGAAGAACGAGCCTTATAAACCTTAAGCTTATGTCCTCTCCGACAGCATTTGATTTAATTGAAAGAATGCAGGGTATAATTTCAGATTCGGTTATATTAGAAAAGTTAAATCTGCGGCGAAAATCATACGAAATGTTTACGTTGGGCATAAAAATATCATTATCCTCAGGTAATTTAATTGCAAAGTAATCATTCATGGCATCAACATCGATCATACACTCAGATTTCAAATTAGATTTGACTCCAAGCTGTTTAAAATTATTCCACAGAACTTTCGGAGGAAGACTAGTATTAAGTTTGTTTTGAAAATAACATCTTTTTGACTCACGTGTGATTTTAGTTGCCCGGTTCCGCATACGCTTATATGCCACCCAATTTTCTTCATTCGCGTTTTTCCTCCAGAAATGATAGCTTTTGTTTCGAGCTCTTATCGCCTCAAGCACCCTCTTAGTGAACCATGGTTGCCTGTTTCTATTAACTTTAATTTTCCTAAGTAGAATATATTTATCAAAAAGATAATTGACTAAATTGGAAAAATGTTCAACTTTTTCGTTAATATCGGCAAAAAACCAACAGTCGTTCCAAGGTAGGGCTGAAGCTTCATTAGCTAGGTCTTCAACATTGATTCCGTTAAAGTTCCGTGTATACAGGTACTCGAGCGAACTAATTATAATAGGTCTTAACACTAAATTAGAGCTAAGAAAAATTAAATCATGATCGCTCACACCACTAAGAGAAAGTTGCTCAAAGTGTAACACGCTGTTTACGTCCGAAACGCAGAACAAGTCCAGTAAACTAGGCTTAGAATGGGGTCCAAAACGAGTAGGAAGCTTGCTTATAACATTTAATCCAGCACTTGACATATTATCCAAAAAATTTTTGGTACGGTCATTTTCCACAAGCAAATCTATATTCAAGTCGCCACACAATAGTATGTGTTCATAAATTGCACTGTATTTATTTATTTATTTATATATTTAGTCTACTGAACAGTTAAATTCTTACAGACTAAGGACAGATGCTTAATTAAAAATTCTAAAGAGATTAAGTTTAAAATTAGAAAAGGAAGTATTAAAATCTATGAGTGCAGAATAAGTGTTATATGGTATATCGCTATACCACCACCACGCTTACCCTGATGTCTGTCATTACGCAAAACGCAAAAATCACGTAAGTTGTATATATTGTCATTGATGTCATTTTTAAACCACGTCTCAGTAATACATACAACTTCAATACACACAGAATCAAAGATGTAATTCAAGTAGTCAAGCTTGGATGGATTCAAACTTCTCGCATTGAGATGGCAGACTTGAAATCCCGGGTGATAATTACTCACCAGTTTCAACAATATTTTAGATTGCAATTGTAAGAGCCAACAGATGAATTATTTAAAGCCATAAGTCATACATACAAACATGCACTTCAAATTGGCAGTGTGAAGACAAATATGAGATAGCAAGAGAAATAAGATA
>NW_016179349.1:0-3102 GCF_001687245.7 Rhagoletis zephyria | reverse complement strand
GAAATGTCAAAGCATACTGAGCATCTTTCTCTTTGACACCATGTCTGAAATCCCACGTGATCTGTCAAATACTAATGCATGAAAATCCTAACCTCAAAAAAATCACCCGTTACAAATATATTACAAAATATGAAAAAAAAACAATCTACACAAAATAAGGAATTTTAATAAAATTAAGAAAATAAAATGAAAATAAAATTTGCTTGGATCTTCATTGTGAATCATATATACATCCGTTACTGAGATAGCACATCTCTCCCTGTTGCATTGGTTGACCGTACAGGCTAACTCGAACCCGCCTACAGTCGCTGTTATTAAATAAAGTTGTAATTTATAAAAATTGCGAAAATTGTTTTTATATCGAACCAATTCAAACTGCACATCGTGAAAATTAGTCAATTAATATTTTTGAAGTGAAACTTCTTTATCGGCGGTTGGGAGTAAATTAACAAATTCAACGGAAATTGCACACGGAAATGGTGCAACGGAAGTTGCATAGGGAAATGGTTGGGGCTGAAACAAGTACTTCTTGAGTGTATGCACATGGTATTAATTTAACAAAAACTTGCAAATAAAAGGTTAAAAAATTCCACTTAGAAAAATACCAATACAAGAATGAGAGTAAAGATGAGTACGTACATACATAGACAAAGAAAAGGATAAAGGCAAAGGTAAAAATAAAAACAAAAACAAAGATGCGTAAAGATAAAGGCAAAGGTGAAGGGGAATATGTAGATGAAGAAAATTATAAACATAAAAGTAAAAACAAAGATAAATATGAAGAAAAAGATGGAGATGAGGATACCGATAAAAGTAAAGATAGATAGAGGAAGAAATATTAAAATAAAGGTAATTATAGAGAAAAATATATACATAGATAGATACACAGAGACCCAATCTGTGAACTATTTCTAGATTTTAGAGATTTTCGGATTTTCGATATCGATATTTTCGGACTTATCGATATAGTAATGGATATTTTTATCGGGTTTTGTTATCGAACTTCTTATCCATTTTGTTATCGATATTTTTATCTAAATTTTTATTGATATTTTTATCGATTTTGTTGTCGATATTTTTTTAGACTTTTTAGTCGATATTTTTATCGATACCTTTATCGATTTTGTTATCGACATTTTTATAGATTCTATTATCGATATTTTTGTCGATTTTGCATGCTACCGATATTGTTATCGGTGTTTTTATCGATTTTGTCATCGATTTTCTATCTATATTTTTATCGATATTTTAGTCGCCTTTGTTACCGATATTTTTATCGGTTCTGTTTTCGATATTTTGATGGATTATACTATCGATTTTGTTATCGATAGAGTATAAAGCTAAAATTAAAGATAAAGTAAATTTTCACTTCCTCCATGCAACAAATTTTTACATCCCCTACAAATGCTTAACTTTCATTTAGTGTTTACTTTTCAACTAAAAATTTCTTTATACTCTTCCGCCAATATTGAAATACTGCACATAACTTGTGTATTAATTATTTTGATCCGACTTTTCACACAGGTGGCAACCATCTTCAAAAACATATCTAAACTAACTTGGCACCCTTATTGTTATACATGCATATTGCAATTAACTTATGAATTAAATAATAAAAATGTTTTAAATGCTACTTAGTGTTATAAGCGATTGGTGTGCAAAATGCCCTCTAATTTCTAAGTAGTTTCTGAGTCAAGATAGCCGCTCGTTAAAAAAAGTTCCAACTTCAAACAAATTTAACCGTATTGCCCATCTACAGGCCACTGCGCTCAGCAGGTGAGCACTTTCTTTTACACATTTCATACAAATTTTATTTTTGAAGTGTTGTTAATGCCCTTATACACGTGAATTTTTTTATTCCTCAAAGTTTTCTCTTTCCACGCTCCAAAATCTCAATAGTCAGTGAAATAATGATTAAAGTGGATTTTTAAAATCTATGTAGATTTTTATGTGTGTGCAAATGTACACATCCGTATATAAATTCTCCGAAAATAAAATTCGTCATTGGGCATATTTCCGTTACAATTTCGCTTGAAAAAAAGCAAAGTTAATGGCGCGTAATACGATAAGCGGAGAGAATTAAGTTCGAAAGAAGGTAATGAATCACAAAAGGACGCAGCAGTAATATTAGTAAAAAGTACATATATTTATTTGTATTACATTGTACAAAGATAGATACAAAGATAGATTTCTACTTATAAAATCATTATTGCTAGATTTCAATTTTACTGGTGTAGAAGATTAAAATAAAACCATTTATGATGACTAAAAATATATAAAATATATGGAAAAGAAATATTTTTGTAATCAAAATGAAATACATATTTTCAAATAAACAATATCTTCACTTTGTTACAGTAGAATAGCATACATACATATGTATTACAAATACAACCTACATATATATATAAATCTATGTATTGTATGTAAAGCTTGTGCTTATCATTACTAAGCGCACTAACTGATAAGATAACTTGCATATGTCTACACTTTTATCAATTATAAGATATCGGAGCATTTGTTACTCAATTCACAGGTGTATGAATGTGTAAGTGTGCCAGAGCAGCAGGTGAATTTTGGCTCAGAATCGAGGTACGACAACGCCCCAACTTCAGTCTGAATTTTTCGTGGAGTCGTATTGTACGTGTTTTTCGGAAAGGTGCGCAAAAAAGAATTAACCAGTGAAGAAGAAGTGATAGACAAAAATTTTGTGATTGTGACAGTGTCGTGGTTTCATATACATACATGCATACATACATACCTGATAAGCCACAACCGCGACTGATAAGGCCACATTAAGGCAGATATTTTAGAGTAACAATTTCAATTGGTGGCGCATTCAGGCAGTGATGATCTCATTATGTAGGGAATAAGTGAAAACTTAGTAGGGAAATTCATCTAAACACGTGAATGCCTCGTAAGCATGCAAACCTCGTAAATTTGCTTAATTTTATATAGAAAATCGGTTTATTTACGAGGTTTACGCGACTACGAGGCACCCATAGTAATTTTTTCCTTTACATTTTTACCATTCTACCTTCAGTGAAAAACACATAAAAACGGCTGCACCCAACGAAAGTGCCATTTAACGAACAATATTTA
>NW_016179347.1:0-7336 GCF_001687245.7 Rhagoletis zephyria | reverse complement strand
ATCTTGAATCAGAATTGTTCATTCAAAACATTTTTCTCGTATCGCTTCGTTATGGTGAGGTATCCGCATTGATGGAACATATGCAAAAGTTGGACGCAAGTTTATCGATTTGGCGTGCTACATTGCTGCAGACATGTCACTATCTGGAAACGCAGAATCTTCTCAACTCACTTTACCAGCTGCAGTTGTTGTTGCAAGATCCGGTACGTGCCGCCATGACTTGTGTGAGATTCTATTCCGCGAACTGTGACAACTTCCAGCAGCTGCAGGCGAATGCAATGCATTTGCATAATGCGCAACAACATTTACAATCTCAGCTGGAGTTAACCGAGTGGGATAAAGTGAGTGTGGAGCCCTTGCAGCGCAAAAGAAACAGTTCCATCGGCAGTCGACGCTCAAGTGTGGCGTCTAGGGCGAACACGCCGTCTATGCATTCAAACTTTTTAATGGAAATGGATGCGCGTGCACTGAACAGTCACATTAATACGATATCAATGCAATTAGAAGTGACAAAATTTCTGGCACATTGTGAGATAGAGATGAGCGTAGCAGACGAACCCATTACTTTGAAAACGTTGAAACAGGTAATCAAGTAGAAGGTGAATGTATTTGAATTCCTAAAGCTAAATAACACTGTTTCAGATTCGCGTTGATAGCACGGGCAAGTTCAAGCTGCCAACACTATTTGATGCACTTCCAGATCGAATACAAATTTGCATTCTAATTTTATTATGTGGCAAAAATATCGACGAGGGATTTGGTTTGACATATAGGTGAGTGGCGGTGCTTAACGCTTAGCGCATAGCTTTTAACGCAATATTAATTTGACAGGATTATTCATTATTACAAATTGCCCGACGTAAAAGTTTATGCAGCAGCTGCCAAATTTCTTGCCTGCAATCAGCGCATTGGCGAAGTGGAGAAGCTCATAAGCTGCATAACTAGCAACAATGGCATCAAAACTCGCGACATTGATGAAATTCTCTCGGCTGCCATCAACTCGGCATCCAATAGCAACGAGGCAGAAGTAAAAACTGCACTTGATAATCTCGCTAAAAAAATTCACAGTGTGGAATTGCGCATATCTTGTCACATATTCATTGGACAGTTGAAATCCGCTTATCTTTTAGCGAATAAGTATGAACGTATTGGAGATATACGCCGCATACTTCGGCAAGCCGAACTAACGAATCAGGTGCACATAAAGAAATTATGTGAAAGAAAGTTAAATTTCAACGCCTCACCGCGCGAGTGATTTTAACCTTGACTGACTAGTAGAAGAAGTATATGCCCGATTATGCGTATTTCTGCATTTTTAAAAGGAATTACTTGTTAGATATTTACACACATCATGTGATTTTATGCCCATCTCATTGTAAGTTTTACCAAATTTATACCTACATACATACATATAATATATTATCCAAAATAAAGTGGAAGAAATTGTATATGCCATATTCTAATTGTGCCATAATGTTAACCGCAAGAAAATTTACGTTTATGATCTGATTATGGCAACTTAACGTAACTTACAGACTCTCACTTAAAAATTCTCTTCAATGGATGTTGCTTATAATTGAACAGCTGAAACTTAACGTAACTTAATACCACGTCGAAATCTGTTTCATTCATTTTGATTTTCTAAGTTCCGTTAGGTTGCCATAATCAGGCTTTTAGACGCAATTGTCCTGTGATATGCCTTCACAATCCAGAGATATGTTTATATGCAGATTAGGGTGGTCCAATAATGCATGTGAAAAATTAAAGTAGGAATTTTTATGTTCTCACCCCTAGGATTGTTCTATGCCGAAAAAAAGTATACCCCTATTTTTTATTTTGAAATCAAAAAATATATAGCGCTCAAAGTTTTCTATGTATTTTTATATGGGGAAAACGCTACTTTTCGTAGAAATGGTAGAAGAATTCTCTCTAGACCTCTAGATATTTTTTGATAAAAAATAGGGGTATACTTTTTTTCGATATAGAACAATCCTAGGGGTGAGAGCATTACAATTCCGACTTTACTGTTATTGGACCACCCTAATGCACATGCGTATGTAAATCAGTAACGCTCATAGAGAGTTTTTACTCTGTACGCGTCCATATAAAATCGCGAACGCTATTTTGAGCATCACTGCAGTGAATAGCCATTTACCACACGATGTAGAGAACAAAGGTGGCCCATCTCGTACCGCTATTCCGTAAAATTTTTCTCAAAAATCCTCTCTGATGGGCGCAATCTTGTATTCTATCATTCTTGCATTTACCCAGCTACAGTATCCCTCCCGTAATTGTGCCAGACTTACGCGGTTTTCTCGAAACAGCTGAAGCGCTTTGTCTTCGATGGGCTGGGCTTCATCTCCGAGGACGGGATTGACGGGGCGAGAGTTACTAAGAGAGAGAGTTCCTCCTGATAAATGTCGTTTATTGCCTGTATGTACCACGTCGGATCCAATGGTTGTGCGATGTAAGTCTAGATCACGTTCGTAAGGTCTAACGTACCCTTGCGGTTGTTGTTGGTCAGCTGATAAATGTTGAGTGACATTTTGACGACAATTTGTCTTGTTGACTTATGTAGTGTTTATTATTTCTTATAAAAGTCCAGCACATTCAGGGCTATCACGGAATCCGTCGTAGAAAAACTAAGAACTCAAATGCCCGCTACGAATACGAAAAATTTCTATCACTGAATCCGAGTGAACTCGAAAGTATCGTTGCCAGCTTCGAAATCAGTTAGTGCAAAGGAAACAACAGACATTAATGTATGTCATTTTGCTCGCGCTGCCCCATCAGGCGCAATGGCCGAGTGTGCAAACCCTGCAGGGAGTGACGTTAGCTTATACCTAACTTTAGTCTGTTTACGCGAACACTAGTGCAAACTATTAACTGTGCATTTTGTTCGAAAAAAGCTAACTACTTTTGTGGGGCAATGGCCGCAAAAAAGTCAGACCTGGATACGTCTGCATTACATGTCAACTAACTTGTAACTAACTACTTTTGGACATAAAATATCAATAAGAAAAACAAAATATTTTTTTGTTTTTTTACTTTTTTATTTACTTATTTATTTACTTTATTTTATTACATTTCATATTTGTTTACATATTCTGCTCTGCTCTCGTAAATTCAAAATGATAGTATAAAATTTCGATCTTCCTTTTATTTGTCCTGAATATGAAAAAGAATCTGCGAAGTTCAGAAAAAAAGTGTATTGAAAGTAATTTTTGTATGAGGATATTTAATAGAAACTTGTAAAGAAAACCAACTCCCGATTGCGTCTGCATGACTCCTGCACGACTTTACAATTCACTTTAAGTTGATTTTGTCATTGCTAATTAAAAGTGAGGTATTAATCGAAATCTCGCCAAAAAGCTAACTATAAGTTGGTTAGTTTTAACAATTGATAATTTTTCACTGCAGGGAAGCACTAGACTGCCAATTGAGTGGAGATTTTTTTATTTTTTTAGTTAATTTTTGTTTATTTTTTTAATAAATATTTTTTTTTTTAGTTTATTTTTAGCTTGGATTTTATTATTTTAAATAGAAAAATATTTTTTTTTGTAAATAAATTTGTATGATATTAAAGTAGTTAGGTTTATTTCCTAATAAATTGTTGCTAAACTATTATTTCCTCGATTCATACAAAATATAAATTCATTAAATAGCGTCTAGCAGATGAATGCGTGTATGTACATATGTATGTATGTATGGCATTGGTATTTTACGTCTACGTTTACACAAATATATGGAATTATATCAAACTATAACAAATTTGGAGTATAATAAATATTTAATATTTAAAATAATGCAGCTTTCTTCCACTATTTTTAAGATTGAGTGAATTTAAATTTTGTTCCGACAGCAAAATCTCGTCGTAGAGTATCTGTACGAATCTTCATTACGAACAGATTCAATGAAGGCTCTCTACGAATTTCGAATTTACGTTCGTAGCCATTCGGATTCTGTGATAGCGCTTTCGTAGATTTCACGAAAATCGAAGCTACGATGGATTCTGTGATTATTCAGGGTGTCATAGACCACCCGTCCACCCCCTATAAAATGAATTGAAAAACGCAAAAATCTTACCTACCAAATCAAAGGACCGGAAGGTAATTTTCTTAAATTAGACATATGTATATGTTGTAACCACAGATTCGGATTTTGCGCATAAAAATACATAACTTTAGCCGGAAACTCTTTTTTGGAATGGACTCCCGGTTAAAACAATGGACTTCCGATCGGTTTAACTCACTTCCGGTCTACACCGGAAGTCGGTAATCCGTCTAAAATATAGAGCATCCTCGACTTGGGAATTCATATTTGTTCGTTTTCCAATAAGAACATTTTCATTCATTTCAGTTGAAGTTCGAAGGCCATTTATATGCCTATTCTGGGCCTATCTGGCCTATCGATATCGTATTACTTGTCACGTAAAAGCACATTTTTCAGATTATGGCATACGTGAACGTACTCTTTGTCCCATTCTGCTTATACTGCCCAACGTATCATGTAATTTTCTTTCGTATGGTTTTCGATCTGCGAACGGATGTTACTATTCGAGCCCTGCATTGGTAACAAAAATTTTGTTACCGGTAAATATAACTCGTGTAAACTTTTAAACCGTTTTCTCATTGTGCGCATGGCAAATATTGTTTCCATCTCATAAGCAGGTAACAAAATACTGCCCGTGAAATATGCAACACCAGAATTTATACAAAACTTGAATTACTGAATATATTAAAAGGTTACCAAGTTACTTAGAATTGCTTTTACAAGAAGTGGTGACATTTATTGATAACAAAATTTCCCGCTGTCAAAATGTTCGGTAACAAGCAGAATAGACCTGTTGTAGATAGAAAAAGGTACTTCCGAGAAAAGAGTTCCAAACAAAAATACGTATTTTTATCCTTAGACTCCGAATCTGTAGTAAGAACATATATGTATGTCTTCTTCTTATTTGGCACTGTAACCGCCTAAGCGATTTTGGCCCAGTTCAACAAAGCACGCCAGTCGTTTGTTTTCGGTGCCAACTGACGCCAATTGGAAATGCCAAGTGAAGCCAAGTCCTTCTCCACCTGGTCTTTCCATCGCAGTGGGGGCCTCTTCCTCTGCTACCACCAGCGGATTCCGAGTTGAATACTTTCACAGCTCGAGCGTCGGTGTTCATTCGAACGACGTGGCCAAGCCAGCGGCGCCACTGTATTTTAATTATCTGCACTATGTTCATATCGTTGTAAAGCTCATACAGCTCATCGTTCCATCGTCTGCGGTACTCGCCGTCGCCAACCCGTAAAGGCCCGTAAATCTTCCGCAAAATCTTTCTCTCGATTCGGAAAAAATCTAGACGTGATGGAGTAAAACGGACTTCAGATTCGTGTTCAGCGACCCCAAAAACATGGCATAGACTAGGTTTGGTCAAAGGAACCTTTCATCGATTTTTTTGTTTTTTTGTGGATCTGTGTTATTTAAGGTTTTGTAAGTAGCTTTTTTCAAAAATTTGACACTCCCACCCACAGGGATGGTTTATGGAAGCAGGAGAAAAAAGAGAAGGACTCAATAACACTTCCTAAAATGGGAGCTAAATTCCATAAAAGATGTTGATAATAGTGAATGGTGGTATTTTAAAACAAAAACGAATTTGATTTAATTATTTAATTTAAACAAGCTTATTTACATCGAATATAACCCCCGATTTTTATTAAAAATAAATAATATAATAATAGATAGAATAAAAGAAATATCACTGTTTTTGTTTTTAGGAGTAGGGTGGGAGTGTCATTGATAAAATTAGAGCGAGAAAAAGTGTTTCTTACAAAACCTTTCATTATTAAATCGTGAATTCAGCCCATAGCTCGAGTCCAGCGCCGCTCTTTATTTGAAACGATCGTTAAGTAGTGGTTGGTGGTGTGAATGTGAGTTTCGTTTGTTTACGTGATGAGCGGGTAAACGCTAGTGAAAGACGCATATTTTCTTAGTATCTGCATTCAACTAGTTTCAACTTAACAGCGACGCTAGACTCGAGTTAGTTCATCAGTTGATTCTTGCAGCCTTTTAATACGCACATGCATTAGCGCACACAAGGGGTGGGTTTTGGGGTGCAAACCCCCCTAAAGCTAATGACCCCAAATGCAAACTGTATCTTAAAGCTAAGAATCCAGCCCTCAGGCAAATTGTAAGAAATATTTATTATAATTTCTGTTGCTTGAAAAAGCGCTTTGCTTTTGCTGTAAATTTTCATGAGGAAATGAATATACGAGCATTTTTTTCTTCAGAGCTGCAAACTGATTTAAGGAATTTTGGTAGAAGAAAATTTCTTTTCCATTTCTCGTTCGTCGTTTTATATGAATTTTTCGTTTTTCTTGAGAATTCAGTTAATTTTTTCGGTATACGAAATATTAAAAAAATTTAGAAATCGTGAAAAATCACCATCTCTATCGAAAGCCAGAAACCAGAAATCGAAAAAAGGAACATAAAAGTGCAAAAATTCCTGGAATCAATAAATTTATTTTTAATGAGTCATTTTTAATAGTTTTTATTAGGTACTTTTGAAAGTTGAGCGGATCTTGAGTTTATAGAACTTTTTATTGAACAAGTAGTTTTTAAGGAAAGAACACAACCGACTTCAATTCTGATATTCAAATTTAGGGGTACCGTTAATTTCTTCATTATCCAATCATCGGATCTCTAAACCAAATTACGGGACGACCCTTGAGGTACCATCTTTCCAATAAAAAAAGGATTATTGAAATCGGTTCACGTGGTAAAAAAGTTATGTATTCCGGCGAATTGATAACCTCCCCTTTTTTTGAAGTCGGTTAAAAGTGTTTGTCTTATGTAAATACAGTGCAGTTTATGAATTTTAAAACGTTTATTTATTTATTACATACTGTACATAAAACTTGCATAAATATATTTTAAAGAGCGTATTATCTGAAGAAAATTTTCAGTATTTTCCGGTGATATATCTTCAGAAATATAAAACCCCCCCTAAAATATATTCCTGGGTGCGCCCCTGCGCACATGCATATATGTATGTACGTACATACCAGCGATGTTGCGAATATTTGCATTCGTATTCGTTATGCGAATGATTCGCGCCATTTTATACATTCGCATTCGACATTCGCGTTCGCATCAAAAGATACGAATGTTTTTCGAATGCGAATGTGTACATAGGCAGAGATTCCACTCTAATATTGGTAGAATGGCTCTAACCATGATCCAATTATTAAAGATCACGACACTTTGATGTCCGCCATCTTGTAAATGAAAACAGCTGACGGCTGTGACGTCATCCGTACCAATCGAAATTTCTTTACATTTTGATAAACGTGCG
>NW_016179346.1:0-7336 GCF_001687245.7 Rhagoletis zephyria | reverse complement strand
AAAACTTTTGCCAGCTGTGATTCGAACCGGGTTTCTCAGCTTTCCTAAGCAGATACTCTCTCTACAGCCCAAATTCGCACATGAAAATTCGATGACTAAGCGCCTACATATCAGTAAATCGTTAATTGTACTCGTTGTCCGCTACTGCGCAACATTGGTACCAATTTTAGATCAAAACTCATACCTTATGCATTACATACATTAGATACAAAACCAGAGACCAAAAATAATTATTATTCTAATATTTAGTATCAAAAACGTCGCCTTGTTTTAAGAGAAATTATTTTCGTCCTTGTATAATAATTATTTACGAGAAATATCTTTTTTCGTCTCGCGGGACGTTTATTTCAAGACGAATATGATTTACGTCTTCTCAAAATAATTATATGGGCTTTTTATTTTTTTTTTGTCTCTCGGGACGTTTATATACAAAACGGATATGATTTACGTCCCACGTTTTTCTTAATAGAATTGGTACACTTAAGGCCGATTTCACGAAAATTTTTAATTGCTCTTTAATTGACATTTAATTTAAATTTTGATTTTTATTAAATTTTGCATTTAAGTTTTACTCCTTTCGCCAATACATACTCGACCTAATTCAGATTTTCTGGCATAAATGAACTACTGCTGCTTCGAAGTTGAAATTTGGCGAAGTCAATCGCCATGGAATATATAAAAAGATGACCAAATTTTGGAACATCGGGCCACGCCCACTTTGACCGCCCATACAACATTATTTGTAGCTTTAAAGATTTTCAATGAGAAGTGAGTAAATTTTATACGTATTTATATAAACCGTGGTTGCAGAAGTGGTGTAACACATTTACTCAAAAACCTCTGGACCGATTTTGACGAAATTTTGACATAAGAGATAGATATTTGGAAAAGGTTTAAATTATGTTAGTTTGCTATCCGGCAAATACCTATTAAAAAAATTAATGCAATTAAGTTAAATTAATTACTTCAATATGGGTATCAATCGAAATGGTGTTGAAAAGGATTTATTTCTAAGCAACATGTAGGAGGGTTGCCATCTGTTTAAAAAATTCAATTCAACATGAACATAGGATTTAGGTATCTGGAATACGTATCAAAATATGGGTGTCAGGCGAGGTTGGTTGTAGTCTGAAAATTTGTACATGAAGGCGTCAGCAAAAATAGGTTTGAGAAAGTTTGACTTTGAAAATTTTCTTATGAGGGTTGCCAACTATTTAATTATTTATTAACTTTAATGAGTTATTACAATATGGACATCAATCGAAAGAGTTTTGAAATGCTTCATTTCTAAACTACATGAGGTAGGGTCGCCATATGTTTAAAAAGTCAAACTGAGCTTGAATTAAGGGAATTAGGTAACTTAGATATGTATCACATTCGGCATCAGACGAAAGATCTGGAAGCTTTTAGTTTGAAAATAATATTTTGATGTGGCCTGCCAACTATTTCAAAAGTCTAATTTAATTTAAATATACACATGTTATAAGGTATATTAAAATATGGATGTCAAACGTCTTGTCTTTATCTTTATCCCTATCTTNAGCTTTTAGTTTGAAAATAATATTTTGATGTGGCCTGCCAACTATTTCAAGAGTCTAATTTAATTTAAATATACACATGTTATAAGGTATATTAAAATATGGATGTCAAACGTAAGGGTGAAAGAAATCTTTAGTTCGTCTTTGTCTTTATCTTTATCCCTATTTTGGTCAATCATTATCTTTGATTCTGTGTATATCCTTATCTTTGCCTTTCCCCGTTTCCAGTGGCGTTATATTTTTGACGCAAGTACATACTTCGAAACTCGATTAAGAAGTTTCACATCAATTATTTGAATTTCACTTTTTAAAAAGGTAGCAACCTTCTTATATATAGTGGAAAAATAAAATAATCAGAACCATTTGGATTGATACCCATGTGTTATAACCTTTTCTGAAAAAAGAAAACCGTATTGCACTTCTATACACCAATCTCTTCAATTTTCCGTGCAGATGAGGTGACGGTGGGTTAAGTGTTTTACGTAAACATCTCCGAACTCGATTATTTGCATTTGATTTTCTAACCATCTAGCAACCCTTTTCAAAGAACCAAAGCCACGTAAGAGCAAAGCCCATTAATACATTAATATACATACAAATATATTAGATCCCTTATTTTCTCTATACATTTTGCTAAAGTATTTCACATCCTCCCTCCGGCAGCAGAATATGAAAATAGGACGCTAAAGACCTAACAAAATGAAAAAAACAATTTCATTATTGCAAAAACTGAATGAGCTACTCCGAAAACCGCGATTTATAAGACTTTTTTGCTATAACTTTAGATCCTTTTATGAAAACACATTCATCTTACACAAGAAAGAAAAAAATATATCCAACCTCATGAAGAATAAGCCGCTAAAGCGAACGGCATACTCAGCTAACCAAAAAAGTTACCCACACGGCCTAAAGTGACAATTTGGTACTATTTTTCAGGAATTTTCAAATTTGTTCGTTAGGATTTTCCAGATAATAGTAATTTTTCCAAAACTAAAATATTTACAATTGTTAACTAATTTAATGTAGTTTTTAAAAAAGTGAACAGATTTTACATCGAACTATAAAGTACATATCGTCACTAGACACGAATAAAGGCGCGAGCTTAAAAGTTTACGGCGAAAACAGACGCATAAAAAAATTTCAGCGTCAAAGACTCTTAACATACTTCGCCAAAGTTTTTTATAAGCAGCTTTTTTCGCAAAATTTTTTTTAACGCCTTTTTTCGCCGTCAAAACACTAGCGCGCCTTTATTCGTGTGTAGTGACGATATGTATTATTGGTTTCCATTTCGTTTTCTAGCTTAGTATTCTCGAAATAAAATTTAACATATGAGTCGATACATACCAAACCTGCCCAAGTCCATTATGAGACAATTTTGGGAAATTGTGGTTCCTTCCTTTCTTTCTGTCTCTTTCAAGTAGCTTTTGCAAAACTCTAAAAATTCTTACACGAGTTCGGAGAGTTAAATATTTAACACCGAGTCACTAAATCTGTATCTTTCATTCGATTTTAAAAGATGAGGTGTTAAATGTTATTACTCAATTCCAGATTATGATAAATGGTTGAAAAGATAATTTTGAGTATTGCATATACTTCTCTGATTCTTTTGCCATGGAATGTTTCTGTAACCTACTAAGGCCAAATAACTCGATTTGTACCCTATTAAATACAGCTTTAATCTTATCCCTGAACATCAATATTTAGTCCAGTTGAAAGCGAAATTTCAAGTCACCGTAATATTTTTTGGTTACTAGTTTATTTTTAAGCTTCCCAGAAAAATATGCATCGCTTACTAAAATGTTTAATTTTATAAAGAGTAAGAGTTTTTTTAGTTAATCTGATAGAAATTAAGTTATTTCAACTTAGTAGGTTGATGAGGAATTCTAGGGTAAAAAAAAATTTAGAAAGGTATACACTACTCGAAATTATCTTTTCGCCCATGTATCGCACTTTCAGCGATATGTCACACTTTTTAATCGAGTAATAAATAAAAGAGTTATGAAGAAAACTCAATTTTGGCTATTATTTTCTTCTGTTCTGTGCTCTATTTAATGAACTTTGTGCATTTTGTGCTAAAAGGATTGTTAAATTTTGATTTCCACGTAAGTGTGACATTCGATTGGGTATTGAGAGCAGTGAAATATAATCATGACTATGTTTCGAAATCTAAATTTGTAACTATGTGCAAGTGCAATGTTAAGTTTGCAAAAATGCGCCTTAATTCCTGCCCGCAACATTGTACTCGTGTATGGGCATTGTGCTTATTTTTTTTTTTTTTTTTTTTTATTCCCCAAACTGTATATACAAAATATCGATTCGAGCACTTTCAATGTATGAGAAATAACTTGAGTGAGGTTTTCTCTCTGAAAAATTCATAAATCGGAATTCAGCTTAGCAGTGGATGGATAAATATATGTATTTCCAGACGAATTCACGCTTACTCATCAAGTCGCTAACAGCTGCATCTGCCATAAGGTTGTCATCATGCTACTACTTCATCGTAGTATCTTTTTCAGCTACAGCTTCTACATACAAAAAGCATTTTATTAAGTTCTTTTTACTACCACATTAGGTATTTTTCCTTTTTTTCTCGTTTTTTTTTCCGTTGTGAATTTTTTCATTTTGTTGTTAGTCAGATGGACTTCACGCTTTTTTTTGCTGCTGACATGACAGTGACAGTGCAACATTTTTGTGTTGTTCCATTTATCAGAAGATGATTTTTTAAATTTTACTTCATTCATTCGTTTTGTTTTTAATTCTTTTCGTGGCCTCACAAAGTAAATAAAGAGGTAACTAATTCAATTTTGTACCGATTTGTATACGTTCACAGATGACAAATGATAAATATGTAAATCTCTTAAACTTTCAAACCCGAAATTCCTATATTAAGATGTCGCTATCTCGGGTTTGGCATATTTGGATGTCCAATTTTCAACCATTTTTAAAGGGGGCAATATTTTGGCAATGCCGTCCAAAGTTTTTGGTTTGATGGCATAAGTCAATGACTTCCATTACCGCAAAGCAAATAATTTCGTGAAATAACGCGTTCATTTAAGGTTTCCTACAATAAGTCGATTGTCTGATGCGCTGTATGGCATGTGGAAAAACACCTCTCCGGTTGATATTCCACTCAATTAGGGCTCCAAATTAAAAAAAGCACACAATAAAGCACACAAAACTCACTGCTCATTTCTGCCGATTTAACGGTGCCTCTTGTATCTCTTGTGGATTCTCATTAACCTTATTTTGAGCAAGCAGAGTGATAGATCCCAGTTTATTTTCTGACGGTGTCGTAAGTGGCGTAGTGTTGACGTTATTCGTAAATTTTAAGCGGCTAAAAATATATTTAAGAATCTTCCGAGCTATCATTAAAAAATGCATACTATAACTTTTTCAAGTCCTTTAACCATTTATTTAAACTTTGAAAACTAAACGACATAAAATAATACATATATGAACAACAGTGTTACCATATTCACAGTTTTAACAGTATATTACAGTTTTTTTTTAAATATCTCCTAGCAAAAATTACAATTTTTTCAAAATTTCAGATTTGGGCATATAAACTAAAATATCTCTTAGTTTTTTTAAGTAAACTTTTCTCTTTAGCAACGTTTTCTGTTTTTAGAAAAATAGTGTCGCTGAATTCCTTAACCTTGAGTCTCCAAACACCCATTTTTTTCAGAAACACAGTTAAAACAAGTAATTTAAAAACAAAAATTTTAAATCCAAGCTTTTACTGGTGGTTAGTAAAAATGAAAATTTGACCTCCTCACTCCCAACTGTTACAATTTTTTTGGTATTATTTTTTCCATTTAAGTAATATGCATACATATGTTCTAAATATGAAAAAATCGGACCATAAACATCTCGACTTCTGCGCCACCTATCGGGCAAAATTTTTTGTGGAGTTTCCCTTTAAATCAAGTAATATTCATTACAAATATGAACCGTATTTTATCATAAGTATGGGTTTTACGAAACCTGCGCCACCTACGGCTTGAAGTTTTAAGGCTTTAGCTCATCGGGTAGCTAAAAAAAAAAAATTAATTAAAAATTGCAACATTTTATTACACACTGGTGAAACTTAATAAAAGCTTGTATAATCTGGCAACACTGCATGTGATGCATCTTGAAGCATGATTTGGAACTTAGACACGCACCAATTTCTTACTTACAGAAGGATGAAAAGAGAACTTAACATCGACTCATAACTATTGATACAAAAAATTTCACCGTTAACAAATCGTTCACAAAATCATCAATGAATTAAGTGTGTGCTATAAGGGCGATCATTTAAAATTATGAGAGAAGAGATAATTAAAAGCACTCTTTAATTTTATTGGCCAAAAAGTATGCACCAAAACTTTGTCTAGTACTAAGTATCTTTGAAAAGGGTTTTGCATGTCCTTTTGTTCCTTATATATAGTTTTTATTGTATGTTTTACAAGCTTCAGTGTTACACTTTGAACTTTTTACTTTGATGGAACAGAGAGGAGTGCTAACAAAGCTGGTCGCATGTGCAACAAGATGATGCATTTGTCTTGCATGCCCTCGCTAGCTGTCAGTGCTTATATTTATTGTATATACATTAGGACAGGTTGATTTGTATGGATGAAAAAAATAAAATAAAATCGTATAGCAAAACCGTAATCTACATTAAATTCTAAGAAAATTCTCTGAAGAAACCATGGGTCTAAAATCAAACCCTAATCCGCGTCTCTCGACTTGAAAATTTTTTTCCTCTTCTTTCGCTAAAACTATTTTCTTTTTTTTTAAATATATTATGTTTTATTATATTATATTATAGCTTATGCAATACAGGTTTTGTTTTGAGACTAATCAAAATATTCAATTATCAAAAAAGCAGTTGAACCCCAATTTGCATCTCCTCCGATTTGCATTCTATATAAAAAATAGTTAGAACACTTTTCACCTAAACTGCGTTTTGCATAAAACAAAGAATAATTAAAAAAATAGATTTTTTTTTGTAATAAAATAGGCAAAAAAAAAATTACTGAAAAATTGCTGAAATATTGTTTGAGTGAAAACACTTTTATATTTTGTTTTTATTTGCATTATAAAATAAGAATTGTTTATCGAAACAAAAGAAGGTTATTTTATAAAAACTGAAAACAATTTGAGTGCAATTTTTTTTATTTTGCATTTCCAATCTCTTTTATTAAATTATGAAAGAAAATTTTTTTTTATCTATGTTCCTTATAAAAATATTAAATATAAAATTATATACAAACTTTTTTACTTGGGTGAATATTTTTTTAATGAAAAAAAATTTTGAGTGTAGAAAAAATATAAAGTGCAAAAGAACTACCTTACTAAACAATTTTATTTATAAAATTCGATTTCTTTTTGGAAAAACCTATTTTTTCTAACATTTATTTTTTTTGGCAAAGGCGGTCATATAAATTTTCAAGTCGAGAGGCGCGGATTAGGATTTTATTTTAGATACATGGTTTCCTCGGAGAATTTTCTTAGAATTTTATGTAGTTCACCTTTTTGTTATACGATTTAAAAAAAAAAAATCAACCCGCCCTAATATACATACATGTGTATGTATGTGCGTATGTGTGTGTTTGTGGGATTTTGGAGGGCAACGAGTATAATCCGAGTACTAAGTACTCGTTACTAGAAGCACTCAATCTCCACGCTTTACACACACACCATCACATCAAGATGGTGCTAATGCAGTTCGAAGAAGTTCCCGTTAGATTCACATGCATTATGTAACTGCACCTACGATGATATATACATTCGTATGCACATATGTAAGCACATCA
>NW_016179345.1:0-7336 GCF_001687245.7 Rhagoletis zephyria | reverse complement strand
TGTTGTGGCACAAAGGGGGTGCCTACAGTTTTATGTCGACTCTAAACGGAGATTGTATTTTTATGGGAAGCTGTTTTTACTTTTCAAGGTTTGCGCACTTCTAACCACTACACCCCAGCGGACTATATGCGAGATCTATATTCAGATAAATTGTTTGGTTTTTGGTATCGATATTTGGAATATCGAGTTTTTTTATTCCGATATTAATGGGTACCCGATATTTTTAAAGCAATACTTTAAATGAGTACCATATCGATACTTTCGGTTCGATATCGTGTCCCTACTTGTATCAACTCACGTCGAGCGCACTTTTAGTACATTCAAGGCTTTATTCTGTTACAAAAAAATCAAGTTGATAATGAAGCAAATCGATGGATAAATAAAGAAATAATAAGTGGTCATATGAAAATGCGCAAAGCCTTTTACCTTCCTTTTATTAGCTCGGGATGTAACTATGTAATATTGACGCGCCTAAAAGATGCAGCGATTTCTATCCTCAAGTTACGTACCTGATGACAGTACAAATGGCAATTATAATAGGGAGGTTTTAGTTTTTTAAACTATAATTTTTTGCATGAAAAATGAGCAGGAAAGAATGTTACTCATCCGCCATGTACACCTGAAAATATCTCGAAAACTTATGCTTAGAATCAAAAATTAACTCGATTTTCGGAATCAGCGAGCAATTCCATATAGGAATTGGACATGAAACAATAATGAAAGGTTTTCTAAGAAAAACTTTCTCTCACTCTAATTTTATCAATGACAATCCCACCCTACTCCACCACTTTTTACTTTTAGAATTTTAAGAAATGTTTGTTTCTTCATTCGATGTAACTAACTAAGCTGGTTTCAATAAAATAATTAAAGCAAATACTACCATGCACTTTTTTGTGGAACTTCGCTACTTTTTGCAGGTGATTAAATTTTTCCCCTTTACCTCCTGCTTCCGCTGTATAATTTAAATATATGCAATTTTTTGTTGTTTCGGTTTTGCAGAGGACTATCGATATAAGCACTTTTATCACGTCTTGTCTCTGAGTCACTTGAAAAGGGCTGTCAGTGAAACGTATTCTTATTTTTTAAAGTCTACTTATTTGTCATTGAATGTTTACGAAAGGGGTTAAACATAAATAGGCGGTTCGAGTGTACTTGATTTTGCTTGACGTAAACTTTCAAACATAAACCGAGAAGGGTGGTGCTTAATTATACACTCTATAAGTAAAATAGTGTATACATGATACAAATAAATGCGCATCGCGGAAATCTACATACATATCCATACATACATACATACATACATATGTACATAGAACAAATTAGAGCATAAGCGTTATATTCTGTATAAAGTGGAAGGATTTAAATACCTTTCATTTCAGCAATGTATGTATATACATAAATAGTAGTGGCGCTGACAAATTTCATCACTATGTTCCACTCTTCTCTTTATGCGTATGTGCATATACATATGTACATGTGTATGTATATACTATACATACATACGTCGGTGTGGGTGTTCATTACTATGCGATTAATTAAACTCGGCGGTCCAGTTCGTCTAGTACTTACCCAGTACGGAAACTAGTTGAAGATCGAACTTTCTTCCTTGGATCGAACTGTTGACTTTAGCATGGCGATGGTGCCTAGGGCAGGCATCAGTCAATTATCCAACTCTGCATTTGATTTCACCTACTTTAAAATGCATTTGGCTTAAAGCACTTCAAATTCTGTATGTTTCTTTTGCCGATGTCTTTTCAACCAATTTAAAATAAATTAGTATTAAATTCTGAAATAGTTAATTTCCCAAAGTTAGATGATTCTTCAACTAATATTGAATTATTTGCAAAGATATGTAGGTATCAAAAGTGTAAGCATTTGGTTCATCTCAGTGGGACTGCTAGGTGATTATACATCGATTTGAACTAGTTGTTACCTAAGTAGAAATAAATTAATTTTTCTGAGGTAATTGATTGAGCTATGCCGTACTGGGTATGTACACGTATTAATCTTCCGCTACGAAACCTCGCTGATAGTGTTGACAGAAAAAAAGATTATTACCTTCAGCATTACACCTTCACGATGTTGCGGTTTTTCTTGTTACTACTGCTTTTGGCATTCGCTTACAACACTTTCAATTTAAATTTCGCAAAACTTTTTAACATTTAATAAGATTATTAATTTCGTCTCAAAACGTCCGCCAATCTATACATCATTCATTGCTTTTGTATACATATATATGTATATAGACATCCGTGTGGGTGGGTAAGAGTTAAAACCAGAAAATAAGTTTTAAGATAATCAGCTGTTTTAAAAGTTAATATGGGGATTTACCTTGCTGTATAAAGTTACAATTACGTTGTAAATTCTAATAAGTTCATAGCACATTTATACAAATTAATTGGTACTAAGGTGGTACATAATAGACCAATATAAAGATATATGTACATATGTACATAGTCACATAGTTACTCTCACTTCAGAGAGTCATTTTGGCGTTTGACATTTTTAGAGGATTTTACTCGAACAGTATTAGATTAGAGCTCATGATTCAATAATAGAAAAGTTTTGTAATAAAACAGTCTTCTCGCTTCCACACATAAAATCGGCTCCTTTACTTGTGCAGAATGTTGCATACTCTACAGTTTCTAATGATATTAGTAGTAAAACCAAAAATTCTTCATACTAAATATTCGTGAGCATCACCTTCGTTTGCGTAATTTTCTAGAACAAGTGTAGAATAGCAACCGTTTAGCTATAAAATAACCAAAAATACAGATTGATAGAACTTTTCACGCTGATTTGAACGATACCAAATTTATTCGGCCCAGGTAATAAATAAAGAAGATATTAGAGGTTTATTTGCTTTATTTATTTATATTTTTTATTATCACTGAATTGATGAAACCCAAAAGTAGATAATGACAAAATATGTAATATCGAATTAAAGGTAATAACTTGTACTTTCCAAATAATATTAATTTCTTTACCATTAATTATGCAGTTTTTTTCAAAAAAGGTTATTTCATGAAAAAATAACATTTCGATGGCTGAGTGGAAGATCGACCTATCTCGGCAGCCAGTTCGAAAAGGCCCTATCTCAGAAAATTTTTCAACAACGCTTTATCTCAGAAAACTTTTCAAGAACGCCCTACTTCAGAATTTTGATCTCTTTGGACCTTACCAAAAATCGCCAGATGACCGAAATTTTATACCATTTTAGCGAACAACAATATTTCCAGTATTAAAATGTGCGATGGCAAATTTCAAACTTTACCGCAAAAATTCGATACCGTTTTTTAAGTGTAGCACGTAGTGCTGCCATTGTAAGTCAAATATTTCCAGTAATCGAATACAAGATATCTCTAATATTATCGAAGCAAATGATAGTTTTGTGGAAGTGTCTAGTACGGACAAAATATTGAACCGAACGTTATGATATAGTACTAATTTATAGTACCGATGTTCTAATTTTGTCTTTGTTAAAGAATAAATTTGTTTTTCTTGTTTTTGTTAAACAAGTTATTATTTTTTTTATAAACATTTGATCTCTGATTTTATCAAATAAAATTGAACTGCCAAATTATAAAAGAGCTATTTTCATAAGATTTTAGAGAATTGAAGTGATTTAGCGGGGTTCTAGCGATTTTTGCCCGACACGACCTATCTTATGGGATTCTCATTTTACCGAAAACTTACCACCGCATGACGGCGACGTTGTCAGTTGCTTCTCTCTCTCTTTATCGACAGCAATTTTGTATTTTTGTCGGTGGATGGTTGAGCCATTACATGTCGTCACGTAATGCTTCAGTGTTGCAATATTTCGTTAAAAAATTCGTTTTTTCTGACATCAATAAAGTTAAAAACTCAGTTAATGATGAACTAATTCGAAAATATAAATCAGCTAGCATGGAGAAACCAGTTGCATCATATGAAAAAGGACGAATTCTAGTGAAATCTTCTATGGAAGAGCGGGCTCACCAGGATATTTGGCAATGCTTTGAAGAAATCGCCAACGGCTCTGATGCTGATTCCAGTCTTTGGAGTGATGTGGAAAGCCAAACCGAAGGGTAGACAAGGCACCGAGCGTAAAAAAAGTAGGGATTTAGAAATGGTGAAGTATTCACAGCTACCCTTATACACAGAGAAGAAGATCCTTTAATTTGGTGGAAGCATAGTTGCAAAGAATTCCCAAATTTGTTTACACTGTTTCCTCAGTGAACTCAGAATGAGTGTTTAGTGCATCGGGTAGCATTTATGTTGAAAACATAAATACGTAGGTTGCTGCCCGATAATTCGGAAATGCTTCTTCTCACAATGAAAAATAAAAAAATTTAGCTTTAATTACTAATTAGCTACCATTGAATTTTATTATAAATATACAAAAAAAATTAAATTCTGAACTAGATTTTTAAATTAAATCTTCTATAATCGAAATCCGGAAATCCGGTCGAATTTTAGCCAGCGTCCTGGCGGATAGTCGGATAACAGAAAAACGGTCTATCTACCGGATACCAGGCACACCCAAAGAATAAACCAACGTGTTTGCTGGGAACTTAATACAAATAACTTTAAGTATCTTCGGCCGCTGTGTAGTGGTTAGAAGTCCACCTGGAATCGAGCCCAGTCTTAGACAAACATCAAAATCGGTCTCTCGTCGCCAGGTAAAGGCAAACCACCGGTTTATTTTTGCATGGAAAATAAATTTTCAGCCGGGTGACATTAAAATGCTAGGAAATATCCCAATGTTGAGTAATTTTTCATCCCTGGTATGTTTGTATGTATATCTGCCATTAAAACCTTTATCCAGGGACCGTAAATAACAGTTATTTTTTCAACAGTTAAACTTGGCCAGATATTTTTAAGTCCAAAATAGAAGTATTTTCCTTATAATAAACAAACCGCTTATCCAAACCATTTCATGATCAATTTGGTATCAAGTGAAAGAGGACTTAAATAGCTGTGAAACAGAAGTAAGGAACGAAGGTTACCACTTCTATTTATATATATTTCTATAATCAAATACAAAAGAAATTCCTATACATGACCCAAGGTTTCGTCTATGGTATCTAAATAATTTTTTGTTTTTTCAATAGCTGGCTTTCAGCTGGCTTTCTTCGTAAACACTTCAGTTTTAAAGCTATTTTAGTCCTCTTTCGTTTGATACCAAACTTGTTTAATTTGGATAAGCTATTTGGTTATTATTAGGAGAAGACTTTTGTTAAATTTTATTATTAAAATTATTTATCTTAAAAATATCTGGCCAAGTTTTACTGTTGAAAAAAAAATAAAAATTGTTATTTACGGTCCCTGCTTTTATCACAAAGAACCATATATTGTTTAGAGACGCCGTTAAACTAAATCTAAGTCCTCCTTTTGTGTAACAACATCAAGGCGTACACCACATATTGGAGGAGAAGCTCGGCCAAACACTAACATATCACGTAAGCGCCAATCTATTATTATTAATATTTTCGATTAACAACTTACCTTTCTTGACATATTATCGAACTGGTACCTTTTTGACAAATCTTGTGGCCCTTTTTGCAATTGGAGCTAACTTTCAAGCTTCTTCTCCGATTTGTGATTACATCTTGATGTTGTTACATAAATTGATGGACTTACCGCCCTATTCCCACAACACTGACAAAATTCATCATATGACTATTGTCACAATTACTGCGCCTAAAACACAATATAAACATTGTTTCGCCGTTGTCACTTACTCAGTAGGTCATAACAATAAAACTGACAATTGTCATACGACAGCTTAAAATAAATTTGCGGCATAGTATTAGGCGCAATAGTAAATAGTTCAACGGTGCCTCTAAACCGTATATTTTTCTTTGTGATAAAGGTTTTAATGGCAGATATATGTACATACATACATACCAGGGATGAAAAAGTACTCAAAATTGGGCTACTGCCTGCCCTTTTAATGTCTCCCGTCTTGTTTCTTTATGTGCTTGCATATTATAAAGTTAAAGTTTTAAGGATAGTCACATAGTATCGTCGTTAAGAATAAATAAAAGGTTCTAATTGGTCACGCGTTACCACACAATATTTACTAAATTACATACATGCTTGTGATTTATCCGGTGATACCGAGTGAGGGGTAGAGCTTCAATAAATTTCAGAATTCAACCGCGTCCTAGTTAATTATTGCATTCTGTACGTACCCTGTAGGGAAAACACGAACTAGGGAACCAAATTTCTAGTTCAGTACTAGTTCTTTAGCGCCAAAAACGAACCAGCCGATAGTAACAAGTTCAGGACCAGTCCAAAAGAAGCGAAATGTGATACTTTCACTAAACTATTTTATTTTAAATTTTAAAAGCAGGTACGCTAAACATTATGAGTAAAATAACTTAAATAAGCATTAAATCATTATTTTATGAATTATTATTGAGTTTTATTTTTTCGCTCAAACGGAAATAATTACTATTTGATTTTTATTTTTTCGATTAAAAATAATGATCCGTAAGCAATTTGGAGAACAATTTTACCAATCAAATCTCCATTTTGATGTCAGCTTTGGCAGAGCAGAAAGTCGTTATGACATAAACTAGATCACATCTGTCGAATTTAGAACTGGTTCGGAACTAGCGCCAAAGGGATGCAACGGGGGACAATTGACACTTCCTAGGACATCGCAATGTTAAATTCGCCAGTCGCTAGCATGCAAAAGAGAATTAACGCGTACTAGTCATGGTTCCAATCGCACTAGAACCGAATCAGTTCCGCACTAGTTCGTAGCCCAACAGGGTATGAACATTCCATGCACTCGGAAAAATTAAGGAAGCTTTCGGGTAGGGCTTTTTCAACAATACCATTTTTAAAGCGATGTCAAATAAGGCAAAAGTAATAGTTCGAAGAGAGCAAGCGGTGGTGCAAACACCATTCTCATTTTTGCTGCTCGCCAAGGTAAATCATAATTGGTATTCGCACTTTTGTATATTCGTTGTATCTTGTGTAAATGTAACTGGATTGGTGTGTCATTGTTGTTGCAAGTGTATTTATTGTACCACTAGCAACAACAAATCATACCCTCATTCAGTTACACTTACACAAGATAAGACGAATATACAAAAGAGCGAATTGCCCGAATAAATTTATTGTTTGGAACTCGTTAGACACTAATTACTTTCGATGTTAGACGAAAGTCACCTTGAAGTACTCAATATGATTATATTAACACTATAATATTCAGTAAGTTTTTAATGTTTCGTGGGCATCTGAAAATCGAAGTCAAATTTGATACAATTTCGGAGTTCAAGGTATCATAGAAACGTTTGTATTTGCATCCTAGCCTCGTTTTGAAAGATTTTAGGTCGGCACA
>NW_016179343.1:0-7337 GCF_001687245.7 Rhagoletis zephyria | reverse complement strand
TTAAATGAGCTTCGCGTGTAAGCGGTTACCCAACGCACAGCATTACATAAGCAGAAGTCTGTTCGTTTTTGATTTCTACGTAAAAATGGTATAGCATTGCATGTACTGCCAAGTATGCATAACAGAGCCTTTAGTTTGACATCGACCACGTCTATGCGCCCTGGTGTTGAGCAACGATCTGCATACGCTAGCTGCATTGTGCTTTTGTTTCGTGAAGAGGGCTCTCGCCTTTCGCACGGAATCGTCAATGGGACCTAATATGCTAAGTTCAGGATGCTTATCCCGCGGTAGTTGGCCCAAACATTAAGATCACCCTTCTTGTGGATTGGGCAAAGAATACTGAGACTCCAATCTTGGAGGGGGATTCGTATTTATCAGATCTAATTTTGCTTACTAGCCAGTAAATGCGGCCAAGTAGTTCTTCGCTGCCGATTTGGGACAGCTGGCCCGGTATTGCGTCAGTTGGAGAGGTTTTTTTTTTTTATTGTTAAGCCTCATGATTGCTTTGACTTTGTCTAGTGGAGCGACGTGAGCTTTGTTCCTGCATATTGAAATGGGTTCTTCTGTGTAATAATAATCAGCGTTGCCGCTTTGGTAATTTTTTCCAAAACTGGTAATTTTTTTCTATATAGAACGAGTTTGGTAATTTGTTTTTTTTTGTTTTAATTTGGTAATTTTTTTCAACGTAAGTCTTTTCTTTTAAGTTTTTAATACTATCTTATTACTTATAAAACTTAGAATTTTTAACCTTCTTACAATTACACAAGACAAAAAATTGGAAAAATGATTTCCAATTTGGTTAGACTATTATGCTCATAAAAATGTGGTAATTTTTTCTGAGTTTGGTAATTTTTTTTTAGAGTTTTGGTAAAAAATTAAAAATCTTTGTGGCAACACTGATCTCAACATGGGGAACAGAGCAGTTTTTGAATTAATCTGTCCAGCGCCGGAGGATGTCTTCTTATAGCCCATATCCACCAAAAGCTTAAGTTCCAAGAATTTTAACATATGGTGATCGGCAAGGTTCATTTCTTACCATTTGCCTTTTTACTTTCGATGGCTTGTACTTAGTATGAGAAAGTAAGTATTTCCTTCGAGTGGTGGTCTACTTTTTCCAATAGGCATAAACTGAAGTTAAGGCTTGGTGAAAATGAAATATTAGTTCCTAGTTCAGAGTTGGTTACAGATTTCTCTATGCAAAAATGATCTCATGACAACTGTGGAAGAAAAAAAATAAGAGTTGCGTGATAAGTTGGCGGTTCTGTGGTCCTGCAGTTCCGTAACCCATTTCAATTGCAATCAGCCGCTGCTGCTAATAATCAGTACCTATTTGAACAAAAAAAAACCGTAAGAACAATAATTCTACTACTTACACTAGCAAAAACGATAAAAACAACTCTAACATATAGTACATACGCCCCTAGTACACTACTCTCAAACACACACACATCCCTATAAATTTTTGGAATTGTTCAACGATTTCTATTTTTATTTTTTCTTTTTTTGCTACCTTTTGATGAATTCGCAGTTTTCAAGGATACGCCGACAATGGGTTTTAGTGCCGTTCGTATGACTGTCAGGAAATTTATCAAGGATCTGTGATCATTGCGCCTTTTGTTGTGCAAAGCAACGAAGGGTAAGAATGTACATACATACATCATGGAAGTGGTATGCATATGCTCCTGTGGACGTACATACATACATATGTACATATGTTCTATATGTACTAACATACAAGCTACGTTGGTAAGGGAAAATTGGCTGTAATTGTTTTTATGTTCTTGAGTGCGAATGTTAACAAAAATTTGTACTGATGAAATGTTGCATGTGTTGGAAACTACCTTAATGTATGCATACGTAGATACATATTTATGTATGTACGTATGTGCATTATGGTGGGCCAAAATATACAGGAAAGACAAATTTTGCCATGCTCCCACTGTCACCCCCTGAACTGAAGAAAATCATTAAATATTCATCATAATTTAGATTTTCGAAGATTATTATTATTCGATCCAAAACTATTTATGTTTAAAGGTTTTATAGCAATTTCATAATGTTAAAAAAAAATATAAGCAAAAATTGCGTTTTCGAAAGGAGCTTTTTGTGATTTTATTCATTATTTTAGCGATTGGTAACATATATGTATGTATTAAATTATTATTTTTATTATTGTTTAAAAATTTGGTTAATTTGCATTTGGTAGAAAAAATAAAATTAAAATTAAAAAAGTGGGATTTCAAAAACCGGTTTTTGTAAAAACTAACTGGTAATCGGCACAACAAATATTTAGTTTTCTTTTTTTTGAGTAGAGCTTTAAATGTAGCTGACAAAAAAAAAAAATAAAAAAATCGGATTTTGTAATAAAAAAACCGATTACCGATGTAAAAAAAAGTAAAGGTTAAATTTGAAATTTACACTTCAGTAGATATTAAGCAATTAATTTTTATGAAATTTCAGTCAGTCTTTCTTTGTGTTTTAATTCTATTGACAAAATTTTACTTTTTGGAAACGACCGAAATTCATATATCATTTTAAAGCTTATAAGTTGGGAATACCATGTGCAAAGTTTGCCATACAAATAAAAAAAAATACAGATTTTTGAGACGTCGGACCCACTGTATGGCGGCACGGTTATATATTAACCGATAAAAAAATAAGAAATTCGTGTTTCCCTATTTACTTTGGACCACCCTAATGTGCATAACACATTGCTCGTCATTTCTTCAGTGTGGAGATGACTGTCTCGAATTTCCGCAATGCGATTGCGCGCACCCTTTGATCAAAGCACACATATTGCATACACATATGTACCCTGTAGGGAAAATCCGAACTAGTGAATCAAATTTGTAGTTCAGTGTAGGTTCTTTATCGCCAAAAATGAGCCAGTGCGATAGTCTACCAAGTCATCGTTTGTTTACTTTAACCAAACGAATGCGCTTTCCTCCGGCACTTCACAGATGCTTTTTCATAGTTGGGAAACACAAACCAAACATTTTTATTATCATTTTAACATGTTGCGTCCGACGGAATTAGATGGAAACTGTGGAATTTAGAACTGGTACGCAGCGGGGACAATTTCCATTTCCTATTACATCAGTCGTCTACTAGAATCGAACCAATTAAGAACTAGAGATGTTCCCTAGAGGGTATGTACAAAGACGCTATAACTCCATCACTCAGATCTTTCATGTGGTCCGTATCGGGTGTACAATACCATAATACTAATTCTAGCACCCATTTTCCCTCATCACTTGATTCATTGTTAGCACATTTCACTCAAATTTGCGGCAGTTGGTGGTGTTATAAAATGTTATTGTTGTAAGATTTGGCTGCGTTTACGTGCCGGCCGCGGAATCGCTCTTGAATTTGAGGTCGCTCAATTCTCATTCCTTATCTTAATTTTTCATTTGCTTTTAATATTCACAGCTTTTTATTTTGAATTACTTTCGCTGTTTGTGTTTGCTTTTTATTCCGAGATTATTTAGATTGCATATCGTTACCTTAATATAGAAAGGCCCTAACTCATATAGTCGCTGAAATGCAAAAAAGCCGTAACTAACTGAAATTTTTTATTGCTTAAAATGATTTGGGGACACATAATTCACACAGAAATAAATCATAATCAATCAAACCGGGAATTTGGGATTTTTACTTAGTTAGGGCTTTTTGTATTTCAGCGACGATGTGAGATAGGGCCTTTCAATTGAATTTACATAAAATTAACAGGCGTTTCAATGATCAATGAGTATTATATACACACATACATATACATATACATCGAATTTGTCATTTATCCGAATTCAATTCGTAACAACTGTTACACTTTTATTTGTTGGGTAACATTTCATATTCTTTGTTTTTGTTAAATAATACCGGCATAAAAAAAGTGGTGTGTGCTTTTAACCACACACCCCACCGACATATATTGCGACCCGCTGAATACGAATCTGAGGTCTTTTGACTCGTACACCCACCCTCAAAATTTCGAGTAAATTGCGAAAACTGCGAATACTTGTCCTGCTGATGAGCTCAGTGCTCTTATAGGTATACCGCAATTCCGAATCCTAATACGTAGGAAAGCCACCTTTTTGGCACTGATAATCCTTAATACATGAAAGTCTTAATGCAATTCACAAATGAACCCATAGTGCACATCAGGGACGCAGAAGCTGTAAAACCAATAATTTCTAAGAATTTTAAGGTACATATCTATTGCGGACCGAGCATCCTGGCGTGCAGAAAACTCTTACTTCAAACCAGGAGCTGAAGTTTGGTACATTGATGGATCAAAACTTGATGATGGAAAAACTGAAGTTGGCATATTTGTGCCGAATTTAAATGATCGATATCAATGGGTAGCTACACCACAATTTTTTACGCAGCGAAGAACAACAGCAATAAGGCGGTTTAAGAACAACAAGGCTCCAGCCTTGGATCCTACGTAGACAAAGTCCTCCACTACTTCAAAGTCATAGCTGCCAACAGTTACGTGGGTTCCGAAAAGCTTAGAATCTTTATATGTTGCAGTAGATACTTTGTCTTGTCCCAACGGCACATCGAGGTCCTTCCCAAATTGGATGGAGCTGAAACTTGTGCTCAAAAGCTCAACGTCACTCCACATAGCCGTATTAGTTTTTCGAGGATTCCAAATTTAGACATGGATGCGTACAGGTAGCTTCTCTTTGTTCTATCAAAAGCAGCTTTAAAATCAACCAAAAGGTGGGTGTGTGTCGATTTGTTTATGTACTAGTGTCTTCGCCATGATTTAAAGTGCTGTCACAATCTGGTCAATGGTGGACCTACCAGCTCTAAAGCCCCACTGTTAAGGTTCAGTCAGTTGGTTGGTGAACGGTCATACAGTATCGTCGACAGGACTCTGTACGCAAAATTAAGAAGGTTTATTCCGCGATATTTGGCGCAAACGGCGGGATCTCCCTACTTGTGGCTTGAACAACGTACACCGAGATCCCAGCTCCGGGCGCCTTGTTGATCTTAAGCCGCCATATTGCAGTTCTCACTAGCCATCGGTCGAGTAGAGGGACATGAACTTAGTCTCTATACATTGGTTCGGGTTCTCCTTCATCTAAGCGCCATTCAAAAGCGTTGAGATGTGTTCCTTGCATATCTCAAGTTTACTCTGGACACCTGTTATCAGATTTTCATCTTTATCTTTGCAGGAGCTAGCGCCGGTCTTAAAATTTAAATTTTCGTGCATTTGTTCGACTGCTTGTGCAAATTTGAAAGAGGATAATGCATGACTTAATGTTAATAAAGGCTGTTTATGAAGTCAAGTGAGCCCGTTTGCCACCCGTATTCCAGCGCCACTAGACTCTAGTGGACTTATACTGACTAGAGACTTATACACTCTCGCCTCGTTATGACATTGGAATAGGTTTACGGACTAAATTTGTTAAAAACATATTCAATATCCAGAAAGTCTGTACCATGGAAATCCCTTTCACATAAGAAAGCATTACATTATTATACATATTCGTTTTTTTTACATAAACATATACACGATGGAGAGAATACAGAAGGTGGCGCCGATGGCAATACCGCTAATCGGCTCTCAGTGAATTTGACAGAATCAGCTGTTTTGCTGACGTCATAGTCGAGATGACAGCAGTAGTGATGTGCTGAGTCAATACTTTTAAGTATCCAATACTCTCCATACTCGGCACCGAAACATTTAGGTTTCGAATAAAAGCGCACATAGGCCAAAAATATGGAATAAACGGTTCAGGGGATACTCCCCTATCAAAACCCGAATGTAGGAGCCAATAGAGCTTTTAATACTGATTCAAATGAAAGATGTATATATGCCGGTTCGAGGCCATAATACAGAGAAACTCTTACTATTTTGAAGCATTTTGAATCGGACGATATGATTTTCGTAGACGTTTCTGTAACCAGTTAGCGACAGATTCTGTAACCAGTTAGCGACAATCGAATCAGTATCGGTTTTGTTGACGTATGATATGAAATATTTTTAAGTACATATTGGGTTCCGACAATTCAGCACATCACTAGATAGCAGTTTTATTTGCTGCTCTCAGTTGTCAACTCTACGGTGACGTCACGCCAAAATTACTCTCATTAATTCTGCTGCAATCGGCGCAATCTTGTATTCTACCATTCTTGAAACATACACTTAGGCCATTANGTACGCTCTGAAGAACTTAACTAGCTAGCGGCTTTAAATTAAATCGAGGAGAATAACAAGAACAAGAAAACATTTGAACAAGACCAAAGGGGTAAAATTTAAATCGGCTTTGCGTAGAGAACTCAATGAAATTGTTACTGAAAAATTTCGAATAATTCATTTGCTTCGCTTAATCAGCTGCATTTATTAAGTCTCTCTTTTTATTATTCAAATTATTATCCATAAGTAGGACGTAATAATCGAAAGTTTAAATGTGCATTGAGGCGCACATTTGACGAGTTGAAGTAGCACTTGGGAACAATTATTGGATTTGCGCTCGCTTAACTTTGCCATAACTTTATTTTGAACGCAAGCAAATATTTTGAAACTCCATTGTGTGGCATCAAAAAATGGCGCCGATCAGCAACGAATTTTGCCGTACCAAAAGAAGTGGTTGGTGGTGTATTTATAGTTGAAAACAAATAACAACAAAAAAGTGAATGTAATCCTACCGCTTTTATAGCTGCTGCTGCTGCTGCTGTTTAATCCGCCAAACTTTATGAATGCATAGAAAAAGGATAACAACAATGCAAGTGGTAGCAATAAAAAGGGTACTACCACTGGCTGCATAGGTACCTAAACCTGGTTTAATTTTTCATGCGAAATTTAACACTGCACCCGATACGAATTGCCCAAATGCTGAGAATACATAACTTTTATATACACTCACACAAAAATTTGCAGCAAAACCATCAAAAAGCGCCGAAAGGATAGATGTTGAATGTGCAGTAGGGTGGTCCAAAAATAGATGTGAAAAAGTAAAGCCGAAATTTTAATGCTCTCACCCCCTAGGATTGTTCTACATCGAAAAATATACACCTGTTTTCTTTATTTCGAAATCGAAAAATATTTAGAGGTCGCACAAAGCGCTCAAAATTTTATGTATTTTATTTGGAAAAGCAAGTATTCATGGAACTATGGTATAGAATTCTGGAAAATTATAACTTCTCGATCGGAAACTTCAAGTGATTTCCAATACGAATACACAATTGTTTATTTTGCCGTTTTTTAATACTAGCGATTTTTTATAGGTCTGCTCATTGCATTTTTGGGGTTTTTGGGTGACCTATAAAAAATAGTTTTTATTAAAAAATGGTTAAATAAACGAGCGGGTATTGTAACTGGAAGTCTC
>NW_016179342.1:0-7337 GCF_001687245.7 Rhagoletis zephyria | reverse complement strand
AAATTTTCGACCCGCCCTAATGTTCAGTCAATTTTGTACTCAATCCTAATTTTTCCAGTTAGCCTTGGATCATTAATTTAATTTACTTTATTGCAACTAAGTGTTCGGCACTAGAAAAATATCAGTTTTTTATAATCGTTTCGGATATTCACTAACTTTTCCCATTCCACTTCACCTTTGCACCCTTAATCGCTTCAGTTGCAATTTAATTGTTGTTTGAGCACTATTTGATTGCTATCTACGTATTCGCATTTAAAAGTGTTATAAATCATTTTCACACCTACAATGGTATTTAACACTTTACGAGTACAACAACATGGCTGATTGCTGTCGCTTCGAGTGGCGTAGGTGTTAGGCGGAGCACACGCAAAGCTCAATGAAAAGAAAATTGCACGCGCAGACGTTTATAAATAGCAATAAAAGCAGGCAAATACGTATGTGAGGTGTGAAAGCGTTTAGTATTTAAGTGCATCAAATATAAAATGCTATAAATTTCATAATTTTTTTGATTCTAAAAATATGCTTTGCTAAGTTTATGCATTTTATTTATTTTTACCGCCGACTAAGACTGTCTATCAAACATGATTGATTGCCAGCATCTCCAATTAATTGATTAAGCCATTAAACTTACACTGCATTTTGTATGGCTTACCATTTTTTTTTAGCATTGCTTCCATTAAACCAAATCAAACATGCAACTAACTGCATTTGACGTCGCGCACAGCGTGCAGCCGTCGCTACTTTTTCTATTTCAATCGCTTAATCGCCACTCACTCACTCACACACTCATTCAACTGTTCGTTGGTTATCTCCGGAACGCCATAATGAGTGATTGATTGATCGTTAACTGCCTGCAATTGCCACTGTCAACAACTTGACACAAACATTAGCCACATAAAACTACTCTCATATGTTAGTACACACACACGCACACACATATGTATACGCATGCATAGCAGAGACACTTGTTGCTTTTTGAGTTCGCTTGGGTTGCCGCCACCGCCTTTTGCATAGAAGCCAAAGACTCCAGCTGCGAACCTGAAGTGGGTGAGTGTATATTCAGTCTATACCTTTACTAATTCATTTATTGCATTCGCGCAATTTACAACTAATTGCAATCAAATCAAAGCATTCAATGCAAATTTCGCTGCTCAATGACACCCACAAGCGCGCAGTTGTTGCGGTAGTTTTAGTGTCTGTACGTTTTTTTTTATATATTACTGCGCCGCTAATTGAGCTGTTGCATTTGTAATTGCTTGAAATTTTTTAAATATAAGTTTTCGTTTCGTCGATAAAATTATTGATTTAAAGACTGAGTTGTGCGCATGTAACCAACTAGTTTTCCAAAATTAAGAAAAAAAATTAATAAATAACAGATTGGACAAAGTTAGACAACCATAATTTTTTAATAAAAGTTTTAATATTTCCAGAAAGGCAACCGTTAATTTTTGATTTATATTTACAAATCCTTTGAAAAATTCAAATTTAAAAGTACGGCACTCACATCCAAAAAACACAAAAAAAAGTCTTAAAAATTCCAGAACTTTTCGAAAACAGTCAAAACTCCTTTAGCACCAAATTTTTTAATGAACCAAAATTTTTAATTATAAACTTTTCTTGCTCTTTAAAGCATACATCAAAAACATTTGTTAAATATGAAGATTTGTTTGCTTTTAATTTCTTCGATCAAAAATAATCGTTTAATTTGTATTTGTAGCTTTTCGGTCAAATTAGATCGTTAATTTTTTCCGATCAAAAATAAGTATATTTTGAAGTTTTTTTTTTATAATTTTTAACCGTTATTTTATGATCTGAAATTTTATGTCTGGAAATAATGTTTTTAATATGATCGAAAAAATAAAAATTATAGATTAACTATTAAATTTAAGCGAATTTTAATGGTTAATTAATTTTTATTTTAAAGCTCATAGCCTTAGCCTTCCCTGTTTTGAAGCGAGAGCATTCCAATAGCGCACCGATAACACAGCTACCCACAAATAATTTGTCCTTTTTCTCCATCCCGTCAGGATTTTTCCGTACCTTCAAAACAAACGTGCCTGTCATATTTTGCATCGAAGCAAGATTCTTCAACACCTCGATGATTTGCGCCCACGCGCCAACGAAAGAGAAGAACGAAGTGTCCATGGATCTCTTCTATGAGCGCTTGGAGCGCACGTACGAGCGCTGCCCCGCCATGATATCAAAATCGTGCTTTGCGACTTTAATGCCAGGGTGGGTAAGGAAGGCATCTTTGGAACAACCGTCGGAAAATTCAGCCTCCGTAATGAAACATCAGACAACAGACTGGGGCTGATCGACTCCGCCGGGGCCCGAAACATGGTAGTATGCAGTACAAGGGTCAAGCATAAAAAGATCCATCAAGCTACGTGGCTGTCTCCAGATGGAAAGCTTAACGTCGAAAAGCTGCAGGCACAACAGACTGCCAGTGCATTCGCTACTCGATTCTCACAACTGCTCTAGAGAGCACTCTTCAACAAGTCGACATAACTATGCGAGCAGTGGCACGACATTTCCCATTAATTAAGTATCGCCGCCGAAGAAATGGTCAGATTTCGCAGGTTTCAGAAAGAACAACTGGTATGATGAGGAGGTCAAGAAGCTGCAGGAAAAAAAGTTGCCGCCTACGAGGCCACGCTGCGATCGGGTAGAACGCGAGCCATGTGGGACCGCTATAGGGAACCGAAGAGGGAAGCGAGACGTATTTGCCGCAATAAGAGAAGAGAGGCCAAAATACGTGAATGTGACGAGCTTGAAGGTGTCAAGACCAGGGCGTACTCCTATAAGAACAACAATGGCGACCTAGAGACGGATGTCCAGAATATACTTAAATTGTGGAGGCAACACTTTTCCACCCTACTGACTGGTAACAGCGCTGAAATTGTGTAGAAGACGAACCCGAGCCCCCATTAGACGACGACGGAGTCGATGTTCCACCACCTGACTATGACGAGGTACGAATAGCGATCACTCAGCTGAAAAACAACAAAACGGCTGGAGCTTGCGGACTGCTTATCGAGCTATTCACGTAAGGTGGCGAGAAGCTGATAAGGTGCATGCATCAACTCTTATGCAGAATATGGTCAGATGTATGCATGCCCGACGACTGGAATTTAAGTGTGCTTTGCCCAATCCACAAGAAAGGCGACCGCGCCATACGCGCCAACTACCGCGGACATCTCCGAGCCGTTTGATACCAAACAAAGACAAAATAAACTATGTCCTGTCATCTCACAAACGATCAGAGCATATATGTCTTGGATAGATTTTTTTTAATTTTTAGAGACTTTTGCGTTGGTGACACAACGATTTCGCCGAGAAGACCCCTAGTAAGATTTCCGATCAATATTTCTCTGGGACATTGTAATCCGCTCACATCCTTCAAAATTTGCGTTTAGAGAGATCTCTTCAAGTAAGGGTGAAAAGGACACTTTCAAGCGGGAGATAATGGGTTAACCACGGAAATATATAGCTTAGTCATTTCGAAAAACGGTACCATTATGTAAAAAAAAGTAATCAAAAATATAAAATGAAGGTTATTTTTTTTTTTTGTAAGTAGACAATAGAATTTTGGTCATTCATAGCGTAATTGATAAGAATAAGTGCATACAAGAACCAAATATTTTAAAACTAACCATTATATACTCCAATCGATTTTTTTGATTTTGATTGTTGATTTGAAGAATTGTATTTTTTCACATAAAAGGAATTATAATGAGTATTTTTTTCGATTTAACTGTGTTCACTTCTTTAAATTTTTGTTTTCACCACACATTTCTAAGCGCACATGAATTGTTTTCATTTAATATGTATTTCATAATTTTTAACAAATGGATGGTTATTTATTACTTTTAATTTTTTATTTTTTACTTTTAATACATTTTCTTTTTTATATTTGTATTTTTTAATTTTCTAAGTATTTTTTTGTTTTTCAATATATGTACATAAATCGCATTCACTTGATTTATTTGCGTCTTACTCGGCGTTCATTTCACAAAAAACTGTTTCGACGCACTCCACTTAATCTACAAGATAATGTACTCAAAACATTTTTATTTGTTCACTTCAAAGTAATATTCCTCATTTCACACCTCCATTAAATGTCAACACTAAATGTTTTTATCTTGAAGACACACGATAAGAATTCGCTCACCATACACAAGTTCACATTCCTACCACCAAATGGTCTTCACTCAATTCAAGCGTCAGATCCTTGCTGACGCAACGTGCGTCTTTTTCATTTGCACGATTGCACTCTCAAATTCGTTCGCAACACCGACTGCTTGCGTTCAAAACTCGTCACACACTAGCGACATGATCGCGCGAAGAAAGCAAAGCTGCCCCCAAAAAGCAGCCAAACCAAAGCGGCGAGTCAGCCGGCACAGATAAGACCGACGAGAACCCTTTAACTAGCGCAGAGGCAGTGGCCAAACAAGAAGGCCGAATAAGAACAAGTAGAATACGAGCAACCAGCAAGTGAGTGTGGCGAAGAAGCGGCTAAAGAGGCAGCCGTGATTTACAGCGAAGGTGCAAGACGCATTTTGGGCTAAACGTATGGATGAAGACGACTTTTTTCTTACTACTCTGCTTCGTCTTCTTCTACTTTTCGCATTTTTTTGGTTTGTTTGTTTGCACTGCTTTCCACGACACAAATCGCCTGATTATTTGTTTTGTTTGTGTGTTTGTTTGTTTGTTTGTTTGTCTTACACTAATCCCGTAAATCGTGTGTGTTTTTGTATGGCGAAAGAATTCTCTTCTACCGACGGTTTTCAACCCAAACTCCATAGACGGCACAAAATAACGACGGCGAAACACTTAGCCGGTCCGTTGCTCGCTGAGGTGCGCCAAATCGTTCGTTCGTTTGTAAGAATGTAGCACATTAAGCGCGAGCGCGCGCGTTCACAACGGCAATAGAACTTAAACGGCGCGGACGGAATGACGAACAATAACGAAGTGATCGCTGGTTGTAGCTGTGTGGCACAGAGGTAGTAGTAGAGACCCCCACGGCAAAGCAGCTAAAAATGCAAATTCGAAAAAAACCAGTCCAAAGTCTGTTGACATGCATGAGTTTGTGTGTGTGTGTGTGTGTGCGAGTGATCTCAACACCCACTCTAGCGACACACTCACACCGCAAAGCGCGCATCATCGCCCGCTAGAGCCATCGCGTTCGCCGGTAAGCTTTGGCAACTCCCACTTTTCGTTAAGCCACAGCTGAGCGGAGAGCGGCGATCATGCGTTTACGTCACTTACGTGCTTACGTTACGTTAACTCAACACTCGCTCTCAACCCGTTCACATACACAGACGCGCGCATCCAAGTTGAGCTTAACACGCGCGCATTTCGTTGTGTGCGTTTTTGCCGCGCCGCTGATTGGCTGCTCTGCTCGTATGCGCGACATATTAACTGGTTACCGGACTTGTTTTTGTTTTTATTATTTTTTCTTTCTATTTTTTTTTTGGGTTGTAAACTTGTTTTTTATTCTGTCTTTCTTTATTAATACGACACAGCTACGAGCTTAGCTTTTGTTTTTGTTGTCAGCTGTTGCGCCCACTTTGATGCCAACTCATTGCCATTTTTCTTTATTTTTCTATTGTTCTATGCTTGCTCCCCCGCTCGGCTCGATTTGGTTCGCCTAATTAACATAAAAGGCGTGTAGTTTTATCTAAAAACTATTATTGTTATAGTCGCTGTAAATCATCGAAACAAGTTTGTAAATTATGTTGGATATTTAAAGTTTAAATGGTAGAAAATAGCCATAAATTACTGGGAACAAATACGATTGAAAAAATATGCCCAGTACAGTTGTGGTCATTTAAGCTCAAATAGGCAGAAAAAATGCGCATTTATCTTAAAGACTTTAAAAATTGAAATATTTTAGGTAAAAAAATACCATAGTGAATTCTTTGTAATGAAAAGTTGATGTATTAAGTTCGTATGCAGCTAATTGGATATGGAATTTTTTTAAGCTCTCCTATCCTAGACTCACGTAATTCAAACTCTTTTGTTTTATTGTCAAAAATTCACCTCGCTTCTCTTTCAAACATATGTACATTCATGTCTCCTAGCTCGCATTGCATTCTCAGAGCACACGCTGTGCTTTTGGGCTCCCGGAAATCCAACTACCCTTCCGTTTCTAGTGGTTTAATTCATCAATATATATATAATGGTGCTTTCAGAGCAAGTTTTCTTTAGCTAATTAGAGTTCCGTCGTCATTTAGCACAAATGCATAATAAAAAAATAGTAAAATGAAGTATGCAGACCTTACTTTCTATTTTTCCCTGTAATGTTCAAAAAATTTCTCTCTCAGAAAGTTCAGAAGAGACTCGGCGGTATAGAGTGAATGATTAAGCATGGAATTCTCTCAAATCTTCTACAGACATCATACTCAATAAAAATTAGCAATGGTGTCTTAGCCGTCGAGGCACCAAAGTCATAAAGATTATGCAAATGCCTCTCAATCTGCAGTATCCAATAGGGTTATTGGTCAATATTTACGTTTCTATTTTGGGAAAACAAACTACATGTATATGTTGGAAGCTCTGCAATCACAAGGGATAAATGGATTTGCCAAGTTTTGAAAGCTTTACGTAGCTCCTGACTATCATTTATGATAAGCATTCCCTGATTTCAGTAGTTATTTTGTAAGTTTAAGTTCCTAAGCTTAGCTCCTTAAGGTTAGGCTAATTCCGTTGACTACCTTCTCTATGGCCAGGAGCATGAGCCCAAGTTCGTATGTATTTCCAGCGTTTTCATCGCATTTGTGGAAAAAAAAACAATGTCACTATCTTGGCTGCTAAAATATACATACTCAGTAATCCGATTCAATGTTACATACTGTTTAAACACCGGTGTAGCCTGAGGAATACTGTTATGCTATAAGCTAGTACTTGAGGCAGGGAAAATGGATTAACCTCAGTCCGTTATCGGCAGTTTTGCCATGTGTGGTGATTTAATTTCTTCAGACCATGCGTAGGCATAAGTGTACCTTAAATCATTTCAGTTTGGACCGCTATGGCAGTTTGCGGTCACAAGATTATACAAAAAAATTTAAATGTTTTATTTATGCCTTTGTGGCAAAATATCAAAACAAAATACCTTAATTGGTTCATATTCAGGTCTTAGGAGGTTAAAGCAATAATATTCGAGTGAAATTTGATAACTTTGTGACTTTTTTAGATAAAAGTTTTTTTTTCTGCAGAAAATGGTTGTAGCTTTCAACGTAGTCTGTTTTTTCTCGACACGTTTATTGCAGTGTTTTCCCCAACTTTATTAACTATTCCGAATCCTAGGTTGTCGCAAGGTCTTCAGAATAGCGAAA
>NW_016179341.1:0-7337 GCF_001687245.7 Rhagoletis zephyria | reverse complement strand
AGGGAAATAGTGTACCACACCCAGTGCCGCATAATACAAAAAAAAAAAACTTCAAAATGAAAAATGCGACAGGCAAGTATGAAAAGAAAACCGTATAAATAAAAAGCGAGAAGCATAAATGCCAGCACTAAAATGCAGGCAAGCAGCAAAGAAAAGAAAATAAGAAAAAAAAAACAAGAAAAATCAAGAACAGTAAAAAGCGCAAAGACTTAATCCGACGTTGTAATAAAAGCGAAGCATTTGTTACCAGCGCGCAAGTTATGGCGGCCAAAGTGAGCGAACGTAGTAGTAAGTAGTAAAATATTTTCTGCCGCGCCATTAGTATGATTGTGCTCATGCACTTGCTTGCTTGCGCGAGTGTGTGTAATTGCTTGTGCTTTGCTGATTGTCGTCGCTAAGTACTCGACTATGTGCTCAATGTAATTGCTGGCGGTCATCATTATGGAAAGTGGACAGTGTCAGTTGGGTGTGTAAATGGGGGTGTTTGTGTGCGTTTCGCATAGGGAATAAAATGTAAGCACCTGTGTGCCTAGATATACATACATATGTTTTGAAAAGTATATCACTCGGCAATAAAAATGCCTTCTGGAAGCTTATCATTTTAAACTTTTACAGCGACATGCCTTCCGTAGTAGTAAGAGAAAGTAAATACTTAATTACTTTTGTACTGGAAAACTCCACCTGATTTACATTCGAATATAAGATTTATTCTAATAGCTCTACAAATTTCCAACAAGCATATAATTACATACACCTTACAGTGACAAAGTTGTTATTTTTGGCGCATCATACTTACATACATACTTACGCGCACACATAATCTCTATACTATATACATAACTACTTGATGTACCGCCATTTGAATACGCGCACTAATGACTTAATGCAAAAAGTTTTTGGCATAAATAATTTTCATTTCTGAATTGTGGGGCGCAGCAAGCCATGAAGAATTTTTACTTTATTTATTTTTATTCAACATACCTATAAAGGTCCAGAATAGTTATATGTACATAATGAATGTATATGCTACCTGGTGGCAGATTGCCTTTTACGTCGCATTTGCATAAATCTTGTGCAGATCTAAAAAAAAGCATTAACCCAAAAAAATATGTTTGGATGTGTATTAGGTCGGATCGGTACCTATACAAAAGAATAAACTTAAAGACTTCGAGAAAATTTGACTGACTGGCATACTGAGGCTGAGGCTTCGTCTGAATCCTTTCTATGTCCATATCTCTAAGGAGTGAATGGAAGAGGTAGACGCTCTGAAAAAGGGGCATAATTATCATATATTCAGAGATATCACCGAGGTGGCCGCTATAAATGACACAGCCGATTTACAAGTTACCAGAGCCAGTTTCGTAGCCATCAGCAAATATTGTACAGTGTGTGAATCCGAGCTCAGTACTGGTATTAAACCAGCGTTCAGCTTCCAGTAGGTCAACATTATTGAATCTCTTCCAAATATATAATGGTGGGTGGAGTACTGTTCTGTAACAGTGAAAATACACAAGTGCTTAGATCTCTGCCACCAGCAATTTCCGCCTCGCACCATTCAGTGCTATACCAACAGATGTTTCTGGTAAGTCTAAAGGTGCCATGAATTCTCAAAGTGACGGTAAGTGTTGCAATGCATCAAGAGAAAGCTGCCGTACAGAATATGGCGATTTTTCTTTGAAGTTTAGCAAGTAGATTTACCACGCTATTGATTGAGAGTCTGCTGCACCATACCACTAACGTATTGCTCATTATTGGTCTGATTGTAGAGGTATAAATTCAGAGGATTCCCTTTGATTACAGATCCCATGGTTTCCCAAAACCTGCTTACATTGCAAAAATGCCGCCAATGCTTTGGAGGTCCTGTGCTCCAGTATTTTTGCGTTGTTTCATTTATTTTATCAATTTAATTAGATGCAATTTTTCAAACATGTGGCAACCCCCCTAAAAAATGTTTTTGGCAGTAGACTTTCCTAAACCTCCTCAGTTTGATAACCATAGTGCAAAGTTTAATTTATCTCATCAACTAAATTAAATTAAAATTTTCAAACTTGTGGCAACCTCCACAAAAACATTTTGGACTGTAAGCCTTCTTAAACATCTTTATTTTGTAAGCCAAATTGCAATATTTACTTTATCTTATTAATTTAGTTAAACTGCAATTTTCAACAAGGTGGCAACTCTCAAATTTTTTTATTTCTATTTTTTTAGGTTAGACCTCTAGCAATACATCGGTGAAAACTGCATTCAATTTCATGCATTAGTTCTCGAGTGATGCGCGTACAAACATACAGACAGACAGCTGACTTTTTTCTGGATGCGCATCTGTTATGACAAACTCTTCACAAAAACTCAAAGGCGACTTAAAACATAGTATCCCTTAATAAGTATGGCAGCATCAAGACATACACTACATACAAATGTATGTATATATATTGTTTTTTTATATTTTTATTTATTTTTTTTTTAGAAATGTGGAACACTCTAACGTACATACATACGTATACTTATATCTGCGTTCCTGTCCGCACGGACCTACGCATTTAAACGCAAGCGGACGCAACGGAAAAACAGAAAAGTAACTTTTACAAATATTTGGATGCGGAAGTGCAGCTGTAACGGTAGTGGTTGTAACACTAAAAAGGATTACAAGAATAAATCAAAGGATTTTCGCAATTTTCACACCTCTGCTGCAGCGATGCCATTCAAACTATGTATGTGGCGTTTGCGTGAGAGCCCCAGCCAGCTCGCAAATTCACGAAATCCCGCATTTCCAACTCAACACCAACACAAAACATCAACACAAAAGATAGCTCATTTCATTTCCAAGTTTTTCTTTCGATCTGGCATTGCATATGGTGCCCAGTTGTACGCATTTTCGTTGTCACTAACTTAAGAGCGAAATACACCACACAAGCGGTTTGACAAACCAAGCGAAATTTCCCTTTGCTTCAAGCCATTTGTGCTGTGTATGGGGGTGTTTGAAGGTTTGACAAACCGCCGTCAAACCTTCAAACACCCCCATACACAGCACAAATGGCTTGAAGCAAAGGGAAATTTCGCTTGGTTTGTCAAACCGCTTGTGTGGTGTATTTCGCTCTTTACTTGCATACATATTGACATACATACATACATTCATGCATATTTTACTACGCATTTTTTGTGACTGTTGAAATTGGGTTGGCGTGTCGCTGATGACAAGCGCGACACCATCAACCAACTCTCGGCTGCTCATTCATTCATTCACTTTTTATGCTTTGTTATTTTTTTTATATTTCTGTTTTTTATTATTTTAGTTGACAGCCGCAATTGTGCCGCAATGCCATGCCGCAGTGCCACAACAATTGTGTACGCGTACTCGTACGTAAATAGTATGCAAACGAGCAATGCATCAACCGGGTTGCACCATCTGTCCGCTATGTATGCGCTCGCTATTGTATGGATTTGAGTAATGTGAAGTTGAATAGTGCCAAGCTTAATGTTGTTGTGTGCTTTCGTTCCCCTGTCGCAGTCGCATTTTTGATGTCTTCTTTTGTTAGTCTTAGACATTATCTCAAATAAGGCATGAATTTATGTGTTTTCACTCTTTTATATCTACACAAAGTTTCAGTCCGTAGATTCATACACACTTAGTATGAAGGATTAAGATGCCTAAGCTTAATGTAAGGTGCCCAAAATTACCATTCAATTAGATGCAGATTTTTTAGTGGTCTGGGAAGTTCAGTGTAAAGGTTTTTGTTTTAAAATAATAACCGTATCTGGCTTTGAATCCGCTGATACTATAGGATAAAACAGGACCTATTTATTATTAACGGATAGACTGAAATACGGAAATACGGAATGGAGCTTTGTAGGTTATCGGTGCAAATCAGCAAGGTGCTAAAGAGCATGGAATTTTGCTGAGCTCGGTTCTAAGAAAGGGAAACTAAAATATTTTTCGGATTAAGGTAAGCAATGGCTGAACAGAACTGATGAGCAAAAGTGGCAAAATTGCTTCTAAAAACCCATTTTCACGGCAGTGACATCTTTTTTGGTCCTCTGCAAAGGAGATAGCTGCGAGCTTGCAGTCTACCAGAGACCTACTATTTATAGGAGTGTCGAAGAAACTCCAAGCCTAGTGTAGCCACTATAAGGGCACATTCACTCCCTACTCTCTAAGTTAAGTTAGGTTAAAGTGGCTACTGGTATTACGCAGAGTCTCTCCACTCCTCCTCCTTCTTTATAAAGCAATATATATCGTTATTAAATTTCAGTAATCGTCTTATCGTTATGCGCTATATCAGACAGGTGCAAAAAAGTTCCAACACATACTCTTCCTCATTTTTAAAGTTTCTGCGGACGTAATTTCAAGGCACCAGGGGCTCCCCGCGTCAGTCTCTAAAGTAGTGTAACCTATCCGCAGACCCACGGCCAAGACAATTTTTTTTTTCCTCAGCATATGAATCTAAAGTGCTCTTCCTTGCAAGCTCAAGTTTACCTACTCATTACAAGTGTTGCCAGTTTAGTCGTTTCCCGGCTAAATTTAGCCGGTTGCGATAGCAAACCGTCGGATATTATTTGGTTTAGTCGGCAGCCGATTTGTTAGCTGTTTTGAAAAAAAATTAGCCGTTTCTAGCCGATTTTGCTACAGGCCTTATTTTCTTAAAATTTAAATATATACGTTTCCATTTTTACAAATTTAGCGACACAAAATCTAACAGAAATGGCTAACCTTATCTCGGAGAAAATTTTCATGTCGCACTGTGTTGTATAAAATTGAAAGACCATTTTAAGCGCTTGAACATTTTGAAAAGAAGAATATTTTGCAGAAGGAAATCGTCCGTTGACAACGCCGCCAGCAAAGCTTTACATCTATTTGCTGCAGCAACTTTTCTCACCGAATAAGAAAAAAAAAAAACAATAAATAAAGAAATGTCAAACCATCAAAACTGAAAGATGAAAACAGCAGGTAAGAATGTTGCAAAAGAGGATAAAAGCAAAAAAAAAAATAATCATAATGAAACGCACACAATGAAATCTACACACTCGCACACAACAACAACAAAAAGACCAAAACCAAAACCCTACGTAAAAGGAGGAAAAGAACACCACGGAAAGCTGCTTTCCGGCAGCGAAAAGCGCCAAAGTTGTCAAAGCGAACGGATGTAAGAAATAAATGGCCCTCTCCTCCGCTCAGCACACCGCTTCGCAATCAACCAATTCGAACAGTACCCCCCAACAATTCAAAACGTCCGCTGCCAGTCACGCAGGGTAACCGCGTCATATGACCGCTGCAACAACTATTTACGATACGGCCAGCGACGGAAGTGCAGCATAAAAGTCCGATAAGAGCGGCAGCTAAGGACACTTGGTTGGTTGTCCCTTTTTTGCCTCCACTCGACTTTCTTGCCTTTTCCGCGTAACCGTAAAATCTTGAGCTTGGCGTTGTTTTTTGTTTAATTTTTTTCTCTACTTCAACTACAGATTGGCGGAATTAAAGATGAAACTTTGCGGTGGCATTGGCGAATGATCATCAAACCGCGCGAGTAACTGACGTAAACGGCTGTATAGAAGCGATGATGGAAAGACAGGGCGTGAAAGGCGTGGTGTGGAAATAGGGCGGGGAAAAAAGATAAAATAAAAAAGAGTAAACGTCGAGAAAAGACAAACTGCCATCGCTAACAACTTGACAATCGTCAGAAGCCAATGCGCTGTAATGCAAAGCAATTCAAAGTTTTTCCTTAAGCAAACGAATGAAGCGCGTTTGAAGTTGAAGACAAAAAGGACTTTGATGACTATTTTTGCGTGTGGTTTTTCTGAAAACTACAAAGAGGGCCGCAAAAAAAAAATATTGAAAAATTGTTAGAAAAACGGAGGAGCAAAAAACGAGCAAAAATTAAAAGTGGTGAAGGAATTGAGTAAGAAAAACTTTAGAATTTCTATTTTGAGTTGGAATTTGTAGGGGTTTCTTCAGCGTTTTATGACGTTTGGCTGTAGAGAACTGAAAGGAACTGAAAGGTAAGAGAAATATTTATTTCTAAGATTTCATAGCTGGAAAACTACAAGCAAAATTTAAAAAGTTCCGGGCACGAGATGATAAATGTAGAAAGGAGAAATGGAGAAAACATTATTTTTATATTATTCGCGCTTGATTTGATTTTTGAGGCGTTTCATTGGAAATTTACCTAAGAAATTTACTTCACAAATTGCCTTTTCTCTATCTTAAAATTGACAATAAATTCCTATTTAATACAGAAATAATTTACATTTTTGCTAAGTGTTTGGCCGAGCGTTTCCACAAATTTGTGCTGTGCATGTTGAGGTTATCGCACAAAAGGAAGGTTCGTCGTAGTCGAGTGTTTAGAGGATCAATCGTTATGAATCAATTTCGATCTCTGTAGATAATAAGATGCGAGCGACCTCTAAATCCGACCAACATCTCATCAATGGTCGCATTTATTCCCATCTTGTAATTTTTCCGGCAGTTATTTACGAAAAAAATTTAACACAAATGATGTTGCTGTAGTTTTGTCTTCCTTTGCCATTCTGATTTTAAGTTAGAGTTGTCAAAATGTAAGAAATTCAGGTTATATGTACCATAAATCTATATTTTCATGAAACATATCTAAAAATATTGAGACCAGTACCATTAGTTGAAAAGAACAAATTTTTGGTCTACGTGGTTGGACTTGAATACCGCTGAATAGAGGAGTGCTAGGAAAACATTTAGCTCCATTTCATTAATATATCATGCAACTCTGTTATAGTTTAAAATTGTTTCCTGTATTTATGAAACTTTACATTGGTCCAAGTAAGAATCACGTGATTTATATAATCATCAAAAAATTTGCGCCATATATAAAAAGGATCTTTCGGCTCAGCTTCCGAGAGGGTTGAAGACGATGTCGCAGATGATGCTACAATGTTGTGCCGAGGTGTGCGCACGCTGTCGGTATTGAAATGGGTTTTACTCCACTTATATTGAAATTTTCACCGACTTAACAAAACAGAGAAGGTCGGAATATTTTTTTTTTTTTTTATGAATGTTGTCGCATAACTTTGAACCACGTTAAGCGATTTCTACAATCCTTTTTTTTGAAGGAAAGGTGTTAATTTGGTTTAAATCCGATCATTGGATCATGAAAAATTTAACGATAACCTTAATGTTTTTTATAAGTCGCGATCGATTGGTCTCGTTACCTTTGCTGTTAAGATGTCGAATCATGACCCCGCTCCAAGGCAACAAAATTCGAGTCGATATTGTCTCGTTTAGCCATTCCTCTAAAATTTATTTGTGGTATGTTTCTTGCGGCCTTGTTTGATATTTTTTCCTACTGACAGCAACACTTTTATATTAATTT
>NW_016179340.1:0-7337 GCF_001687245.7 Rhagoletis zephyria | reverse complement strand
ATGTTCATAAGCGATGCCTGCAGATCAGGTGTAAATGCAAATGATTTCAATTGTATTTCTTGGCGTTTCCTTTTTGGCAACAAATCACATACCGCCTGCCATGAGTCGCTAAAAGTATTTTTGCAAACATTTTTACTTTGACTTTGAAGATGACACACACACATACATACGTATATATATTTACATATCCGTTTACATACTAATGAAAACGTTGAAAGCCAAAAAAAAGTTGTTTTTTGTTTTAACTTTCCGCAAATTAAAATAGTTTTGACAATTTTATATACATACATACATACACACATACATACAGATGTATGTATTGTTTTAATGAAAGTTCAAACCGCAGAGCTGCTCGTAAAAGCGAAATTAACTAAAACTAGCGATAAGAGGGACGCAGCAAAGCGTAGGATCATAGCGAAAAAATGCTTTTGAGCATCTGGCGTCTTTCGTTTTTTTTTTCGATTACATGCATAAATGAAATAACTAATTGAAATTAGTTTCGCATACGAATTGTGTGATGAGAAACAATTTATGGGTCATTGACCGAAGTGATGATGGGAGCAATAGAGGGGGCAAATACTACATACAAGTACGAACCATATTGTGGTGAGTGTGAATAATCATGAGTAGGAGTTTAGCTAGTTATCAATATCGTTATATATTTTGACATATGTCTATACATAGTTACTGTTATAGTTTTTTTTTTATTGTTATCGATTTTGTTATCGTTATCAATTTTCTACCGACATCGATTCTTACCGATATTGATTTTGTTATCATTATTAATTCTTACCGATATCGATTTTTTATATTTATCGATTTTGTTATCGCATTCGATTTTTCAATCGAGAATAATTTTATTATCTTTATAATTATCGATTTTGTTATCGATGCCGAATTGCTTTAGCTATAACTATCGACCTGTCACCTTGATTTTGATATTCTATTATTATTAGCAGTAGTTCATTTCATCGACCATAAAGTTACTGATTATCGATTTCGCTATTTTGTTTTTTAGATAAAAATCGATATCTGTGGATTTTCTTCAAATGCCCATTACTTTGTTAAAAAATAATGAATTTAACCATTTAACCTAACATTTGAATGTTAGTAATTATTGCCACTTCAAGATAGAATGGTAAATTTATCGATTCTTTTTCATACGGTTTTATTTATGTTTAGGAAAATTTGTTCCAAATTAAATTTTGCGAAACCCATATTTTTTCGTACTTTTTCACAACAAAATAGGTACTTTGAACTACAAACGAGCTAAATCCCTAATAGCTAAAATTTTTTTCGATTTTTTTAATAAAAATACATTTTTGAGCTACATATTTATTAACTACAATGCAGTCAATAACTTTCGCACGAAAGATTATTATTTATGATTATTATTTTCTTGAATGCAGCATTTGAATTTTTATGAGAGTGACAAAAATGATAAGGACGAACCTTATCTTTCACTCGAAAAAAATATAAATAGATGGAATCTTGATACCACCTCACTGTCGTTGCCAAAATAATTATCTACATAAGAGATCGTGTTCAAATGATTTGCAAGCTTTGGTCCGTACTCCGTCGTTTTCAATGTGTTTAAAGCCTATGAAAGTAGGCGATTGACTGCTCAACTGCGCCAATATCGGCCAGGAAGGTAAAGCTCTACTTTGACAGCGAAGGGTTTATTAGGGAATTGTTTTTGCTCAAATTGCACTGGGGTCGGTCTCAGCGAGAAGACAAAAAGTGAGAGGACTACAGGTGGACAATTTCTTTATAGTTAGGTTTTGTGTTCGTTCGGCGAACCCTGTGCGAAAATCAGGTCATATGCACTGCAAGGTTTTGCACTGCCACTTTGACCTGATCGTTAGCAATATCGGTATGGTTCTGTATTTCATTTCCCGGGGGAAAAAGATTTCCTGTATCTTTACATATGCACATACATACACCCACTCATACATATATTCTAATGAGTTAACCTCAATTCTTGCTCGAGCGTTGAACATTTTAGAACCTTATCTTAGGTTGTATTTCTTTTTTTTTAAATCAGATGAAAAAGCGGCAATAAACGTTACCCATTAGAGTCATATGACCGTATCAACATTAATAAAATGTATTGCCACTAAATGTTGCACAATAATAATAATGAAGCGCGCTTAAAACGATCGTCAGGCGTTCAATTAGCAACGCTTTTGAATAAATTTCCAAGCTATCAAATTAGTGTTTTTTTTTTTATTTCGCCTCTTTTAGTGAAATGTAATGCTTCCAAAAAAAAAAAACAACTAAGCAAAACTAAATTGGATGGGTGCGACGATTGTCAGCGAGCGAGTGCTGCGAAATTAAGCCGCCGCTGAGTGGGAGTGTCGACGGCGAGTCTCATACAACTGACAGCCAAAAAACATTTGTAAGTAGGCATGTATGACATGTGATACTGCCAAAAATGTGAGCGATGCGTCAAAGGAAAAGGCGAAGGCGAAGCCAAAGCCAAAAGCAGCGAAGCGCGTGCGCAACGGTCATTGCACTCAAATTAAATACAGCGAAGGCAGAAGCAAAAATTAAAAACAAACAAAAAAAATTGTAGTTGTTAAATGAAAAAGTGGAAAAAAACCGAAAACTAAATTCGTACACATAAAAATGTAGTGGCAACATTTGTGAATTTTTATGAGCTTCATTGACTGCACAGCGCTGCTGTTGCGCTATGAACGGCGAATGACGAACGGCAAGGCTAGCGAGCGAGCGACTCCTCCATGCGCTGCGTGCGTAGTCGACCGCTATTTCGGCGGAAATTGAAAGTAATCGAGAAAGAGATTAGCCAGTTGTGACTGTCATTTGTAATTGGAGATGGTGATACCCGGTCGCAAAGCTCCGAAAAAAATACTACATAAGCCATCAACTACAAGGAATTATATGTCATTTTATATAGTTAATTTATGTGGCAGTTAAATGTGATTTATAGGCCGCCTCGGGGGGTATTAGTGCCAAACTTTGGATACATACATATGTATGTAAGTACTTACATGTGGCAGTTCAAGTTACACTTTAAGCAGGTCATAAATTTTCGAATTAAAGAAATTAAAAATTTCAATTTACATATCAACTTGTACGCACACGCATGTGTGGCAGGCAGGCAGCAAGTATCGTATCGAAAATGTGTATAATTACAACTTTTTAACGCACAGCGTGAAGTGTGGAATTCGTTGACGGCTGACAGACGGACAGGCAGACAGGCAGACAAGTGAAAAAGTACAGCTTTTTTTCTGATGAATACGGGCTTTTTTCACAAACTTTGGCAGCTGTTGTGCCATTAAATTTTGGTATTTTTCTTTAATCAGCCGCTCGTTTTACTGCAGCATCTTCGCATGCGTGGAGATGGAAAAAAATACATATGTGGTACATGGAAAGTTGCAGTTACATAGCGGTATCTGACTTGATGTGCCCTTTACTAACAATCAGAAGACTATCCTTAACCCTTGTCACATGCCAAAAATATGAGCAGCGGCGAAAGTTGCCTTTGTACCAAAAGGTGGCAGATCTTCTCAGCTGAAGCCAAATGGCTTTCGACCTACATACGCCTCCTCTTCCTCTTTCTGAAAATTTTATAATGATATCCAAACTTCTTCCAAGCCTACTCTAAAGATAGTTCTGTGTATACAAACTTCACCAAATTGTTAGCTCTATAGAAGAGGCCGTAGTCGTCAAGCAAGTTGACTAGGCAGAATTTCTGTAGAAAGAAACAACATTCAATAACGTCTATCCAGATGTAGGTTATTGTTAAATCTTTATTCCAAGCAGTATTTCTAATACCTATGGTGAAGTTTTTTTCGACTTTATTGAGTACAAAGACTACATGCTCGGAAGTGGGGTAGTTAACGGGGTCACACTATTAGGCAGAGCTCTTTCCCAGCGCTGGGGAACTTAAATAATCTGTTATAAGCTTACAGGGCGCGGCATGCTAAACAATGGTATATGATTAGTGTCTTCTGAAACGCTGTCAATTCAGGGCGAAAATACACGCAGGAAAAATTAAATTTGTCTAACAAGTGGCTTGTGTCGAAGAGTATATCGAAAGCGACGAACACTTTCTCTGCCACAGTCCATAAAAGACGGCATTCAGGCAACGTTATGTTCCTATAAATATCTCGGCTGTCTTTCAGAATTAAGCTCGTCAGAAATGTGCGCACTTTAACGCTTTATAAATTATACAAATTGGTTATGTTTCTCGGAGCATAGTTGATGTGGAGCAAAATGATATAACAACCGGCCATCCGAGTCTAAATGAAGAGAGCCACCACAACCTAACCTAACTAGACTTAAGTGTCTTCGAAAGAGAGTACATTCATATGTTAAAATTAAATTCTTCCAGAAACCCGTTAAACTATCGTTTCTTAAAAGAAGAAATCAAAATATCAACCTTTATAACTTCCCTTTTGTGACATTTCTATTTATCATAATCTTTCCCTTCATCTATTTCCTTACTTTTACCTTTACCTTCACAAATTTTTCAGTTTTTATTTCTCTTTATCTCCATTTCTATCTCTATCTCTATCTCTATCTCTATCTCTATCTCTATCTCTAACTTTATCTTTGTCTTCACCTACATTTTTATCGTTTTCTCTATCTTAATATTTCTTATGTTCTTGCCATACATACATAGTATTCAGGAAATAAAAATGAATGTTTATTAAATAAGTTTTATTACAAATGATATGCAACTGCTAAGCGACTATACAAATGGCCTTTTTCACAAATTAAGATTGAGATAAATGTTACACAGCTTTTGTACGATTTTACAATTTTACACTGCAACACAACACACACAAACTAAAACTATTTCCCACATTTAATATATTTGTATGCATATATTTAATTATCTTGCTGATTGATGTGGCGCCGCAGCTCGATTCCACCGCATCTTATGTCACAAGTCCCACACCCAATCCCCTAGCCTCCTTTCTACTCATCTTCATCTTAATTTTATTTTTTATTTTTTTTTTTTTGTGCAACAGACAGTTTATGAAATTGGCGCCGAGGTTTCGCCGCTTTATGACAAATGCCGCTGCATTCATAACACTCTTCAGGCATGAACACTCAGTGAGCTAGATAATAAAAAAAAATAAATATATAAACAATTTACGATGATAATTCTGCTGCAATTATCAAAAAATTCTTAAAAATATTTCTTTCCTGCTTCATTTTGCCTCTTTTGGGGGCACGTACATAGCCAACAGCCGATTAACCATTTTAATTTCCATCCATCAACGTGTTTAAGTGAGCATTTCGTAATCTTTGGCGCTGCAGCAGCTTTGGCGGAAGGCCATAAATGGCGTTGCCATGCTGTTTAAAGTGGCGCAGCGAGTCGCGTCGCTGTGGCTGAGTGAATTTGTGGTATTTGAAAGATGATATGCACATCTATGTACATACTTGTGTGTGGATGTGATTGAGTTCTTGGATTTAAATTTTAGTGTACTGCCAGTAAAATCAATTTAAATTAAATGCACACAAAATTAATGATTTGTGAAAGCGTTTTATTTGTTTCTTTTCTTTTTGTTATTATTTTATTTTTTTAATGATCGATTGGTGTTTACCTTACAGTTAATCATTAATTTTATGTGGAAAGATTCAATGGCAGAAGCAAAAGATTATTTTAAATTCCTTTTTTCGCCGCCGATGCTTTTCTTTCTTTCCCATTAAAAATTCTTTGGCTAGAGTCTACGACCAGAAACGGCAGCCTTGTAGCTGACTTAGTCCGTTGTTAGACTAATGATAACATGCCCAACTATGGTTCTGAAGCGTTTCTGTGGTGGAGAGAAAGTAGAGAGCTGCCACTACTGCATTGTACAACATTTTTAGAAAGAAGCTTCGTAAAGGTCTTTTCAGAAAGAAACCAGTGCAGAAAAGGACAATCTATTCGCATTACCAAGGGAACCTACCTTGGCAAAAAGTTTCGAGAGAAAGATATTTACATTGGCGCGCAGTCGGTTCAGGCAACAGAAGGTAACAAAGTTGCCACCTTTTTTGTGGGACCGGAACTATTTTGTGGTCTCAGTTGCACAGAGGGCCAGAGTTGAGCCAAAAGTAGCCAAAATTCAAGTATCGAATTTGATTCAAATCATTTTATTTTCGATTTACAGATAAAGAGAAAAAGTTAAAGAATAATTTTTAAAATAATCTACGAAGTTTTATATTAGAACGCCCTTAAAGATAAAAAAAATTCATAATGAAATGAGAAACTTTATTTTTTAGATATTTAGATGGTTCTCAAACAAGCTTGTCGTAAATTTTTTGGAAGTTATATTGAATAGGCCATTTCGAATTTATGCAATGTGATACTAAATTTATTATTTTTTGAGCTCAAAAACACACACGAAACAAGTTTCACGTAGCTTTACGATCACAAAAAAAAAACTGAATAACAAAGTTCGAGTTAATCCGTCCGCCATATGGGATCTGCCATTTTATATTTATAAAATTTAACCTCAGGTTCTTAATCGACGACACCCACAATATCTAAGTAACAATTTCAGCGCTAATCCGATCGACCGCCATTTTGAATTTTTTTTAATTTAAAACCCCATTCGTAATCAGCGAGCCCAAAAACTCCCGGGTGACAAGTTTCAAGCCAATCCGATAAGATTTTGAATTTTAGCCAGTTTTGATCGCTTCCTGGCCCACAGTTAGTTGGCCTACTTTGGCCGTTTAAAGGGTTCCCCCGCTTAAATGCTTTCGGGGCTTACGTTAACCAATTACTCAGTCAAAAATGAGCTTTTCATTTAAAATAAATAAGTGGTTTAAAACAACAAACTATTTTTAACCAACATCAGTTTTATGACATCTTGTGAATCCCCGAAATATTTCTAGTGGTATGGGCAAGCGGATAGACAAACAAACAGCGATACCACGGTATTTTTAATTGTTTTTTGTTTTTGTTTTAGTTTACGGCTACGAACGGTAACATGCCTACACATGCATACATACATACTTACAAACATGTGTATGTACATACAAGTACATATATGTCTGAGGAAAAAATTGAAAAACGTGTTCTTTATTGCAAAAATAAAAGCTTTTAAATATAGACGAGCAGCTTTGGCAGACTTAGTGACAGCAAACGGGTGAAAGCTGATGCTACAGTGGAGTCAGAGGAATGAGAATTTCACGTAATTCGTTTGGTAACTGAAAGTTAATTATGTACATTTTGCTGGCAAATTTTATGAATTGAACTAAGTAATGCAGAGCACAATTGGCGTGGGAAATTTGAATGGCAATCGAAATGAGTAAAAGGGAAGCCAAGTGACAAATTTTTTCGCAGAGAAATCCGGCAATATCTTTAGCATTGGTATCAT
>NW_016179339.1:0-7338 GCF_001687245.7 Rhagoletis zephyria | reverse complement strand
TGATCTAAATAGCTCTTATTAGCTTTAAGGCTTTGTATGTTATACTGTAGGATTTTCGTGTGCATTTAGGGGAGTAGGTGTAATTCTGTCGGTAACTCTGACTTTGCAAATTTTCTCTAGCAATTGCACTAGGGGTTCATTTTGGTCTATTTCAAACTTTTTGATTAGTAAGCTGACTGGTTTTTCTATTTCGGTCACTCTGTCCCACTGTGCACTCAGATAGATAGGGTGTTAAGTTGTGTCTTTTCTTCTTGTACTTATTTTTTCCTTTTCGCCCTGCATGTTTACCGGTTTGACCTGCACCACTTGACTGTAATTTTTTCTTGTTAGCTTTTGATTAACTACGTGGTCATTGTTTATAACTTGGCTGTGATTGCAAAGTGTTGGCGGAAAAGCATCTTCAAAATCTAATAACGAAAAACGATTTGCTCTGTTTTCTAAGTTGTACATGTCAAAAGCCTCCTTCTTTGAAATTTTTTTTGATGGTCACTATCTCCAACACTTTTTCTTCTTTCTGCCACACTTCACATGCTTTTTTTTCACTGAGATGTGCCCTTTATTCCCGCATAGGATGCAATTATTAGTGTTTGCTCTGCAGTTGCTGCTTCATCCTCCCTCTTTCCCACAAACAATGCATCGGTTTTTGGCTTTGCAGGTTAACCCGGTATGGCCAAGCCTTCCGCAGTTAAAACACTGTCTAAGCCTTGGAATGTAGTGTTGCACTTTTAGCTTTACATAAAAAAGGTTTATCGTTTCCGGAAGCTCATGTCCTTGAAAACCAATTTTGACTGAAAATGTTGGCAGAAATTTATCTCTATCATTTGGGTCACGTCTCGTTAATCTAATTACAGATGTTACTTTTATATCTGATATAATGTAGCTGAGGACTTCTTGCTCAGAAAAACCCAGCGGCACATTTTTCATTACACCCATGGTTTCATCAAAATTTCTTGGGATAAATGGCTTCATTCCATTTTTGATCAAATATTGGTTTTCAAGACACTTGTTTGCTAATTCGTACGTTTCGAAAAAAACTTTGTATAAAGATTTCCCTATTGCTTTAATATTTTTAATACCCTCTAATTGAAAATTCCTAACTAACACAAGAATAGACCATTTCGCAATCTATCATTGCTACACATTGGGCTTTTTGCTGTGTCTATTAAAACACAAAAGATCCCCCTGTGTACATTTGTGTACCGCACACTGTACTTTGTACTTTCGTTGTCCACTGTTGCTGTTTCATTTCCACTTTTTTCCGCTTACATTTCTCGAAGTCTGGCGTACGTGCCTTTCGGTACAATCATGCCTTGTAGCGGGATTTTCGTCCGTCTTGGTCTTTTTATTGTTTTTTTCCAACTGTACCTAAATTTGTACTGTCCTGGTCCGTCTCTGAGTCTTTTTTATCCATGTTACTACCTTTGCTTATTCTTTTTCTGTTTGACTTTTTTTGACTTCTACCAACTTCATACCGATTCGAAGCAATAGAGTCCGATTCATTTTTGTCCACAGCCTCTGACGCCGAAGCGCCGGCCATGTTGCTTTAAAAGGAAAACTTTTGCACACACTCCTATGAATACTAGGCACTGAGAAAAAACTTACCCACTTGAAAGTCAGACCAAACTTTAGGCCACGCGGCCTTCTTCTCTAATGTAGAGTTGTTTTTCACAAATTTTAAATCACGCAAATACTCTGCACAATATTTACCACTTTTTAACTACTTTTTAACAAACTAACACTCAGTAATAAAATACTTAATACTTATAAATGCTGCTGTCGATATTCCGCTGATGTTGAGATGAACCTCCACCCTCGGCTTCTATGCTGCGAATGGGGAAGCTACTTGAGCTTCGCTAAAATGTAGAGTAAAGTCGTTTGCAGTGTTGCCATCTTTTGATTTTCAAAAAGCACCAAAAAGTTGGAAAAAAGCGTTTTACCACACTAAAAGCACCAAATTTTTTTGAATCAAGGGATGCGTTTTTCATAACATGATACCGAAGTACTGAACATTAAAACTGGTATATCTCGAGAAAGAAACATCGAATGGCATCAAACGAGAATGATGCCCTAAATAGAAATGAGCAAATAACTTGATGTATTCATTATATAACCTCAAATATCGGTAAAGACCGTATTTTTGGCACTTTGAGGTTAGGATATCTCAAAATTCGAGTGCTAGAGCAATTCAGCCCTATTCTGCATTTCGACTCGAATCGAAATTTTCTCCGTTTGTCAACTTTGGTATTCTGAGTTCCGTTTCCTTTCGATCAATCTTCGAAATTTACGATTATACCTATTCTACATTTCGATCGGAGTTCCGTTTTTCTAAGTTGCAAATTTGTTGACGGAGAACGTTTCGATTGTTATTCTCGTGGGTTTAAATAATAAAATTAAAAAAAAAAATTAAGTAAAATATACTGTGCATGATTGTAAGTCATTATAAATAAATTTTCTCGATTTCTGTGTTTTCGCAGCGGTAATACTGGCAATACGAAAAATTGGCTTAAATGTGAGCAACCAAAAGGGATATTGCGCGAGGTTTTCAAAGAGGAAGCACAGGCGCTTTTGTTTTCATTATCTATAAATAAGACTGTGAAATGCACTGAATACAATTTATTCTTTGTATATAAAATTAATAGAAGTATGTACATACATACATACATACATAAAATGTGAAGTTACATAAAAAAAGATGATTTTATTATTGCACTCGTTTTTACTAACTGACGGCTTTCAAAATGGAATTCATTTGCGTTCAAATCTGCCACCTTGTAGTAAATGCAAATGTTGTGGAGTGCTAAAACAACGTTTATAATTTCACTGGCTTTGAGCGATGAGTATTACAGTTCATGATGAATTTATGGCTCTTCACTCATCTGAGAATGATCAAACATGTCCCTAAATCTCCGCCTTTCAATTTCAGCATCAGCAATCTGGGACTCTTTCTCCTCTTCAAGCACTAACACCGCGGCTATGGATTTCATTTTTATAATTATGTTTCCACTTAAATAAAGCACAAACCAAATTTTATTTTTAAATTACAATGATGTTAGCTATATTTAGTTATTTTAAAATATTTACAAACTTTAACTTCATAAGCTGGTATAGTTTGGTGGCAAATATTTCTTTTGTTTTGTTTCGATTTCACACATTCCTAGGCAAACAGCTGATTTCGAAGATGTTTTCGCTCTTCCTCTTCTTCTTTCGATTTGATCGTAACTCCGAATGCCAATTTACGGAATCAGATACGCGATAGCTTTGAAAAGAAAACGAGGNAGGAATGCGGGAACGTAATAGGGTTGTTCGGCTTTACTAGAAAGTCGACTTTCGACTTTTTGATCGACTCTGTACAGTCGACTTTAAAAGTCGAATTTTTTCGACATTTTAATAAAAAAAAATTATTAAGCATACTCTGCGTTTAACTCATATATTAGATATAAATATACGAGTCAGAATACGCCAAAAATATCATGACTTACTAGTGGTCTTTAGAATAATTTGTTATTTAGTGAAATTCAATGCTAGGTAAAAAAATTTAAAAATTCTTCCAGTTATACAGCATGAAAATGTTGGTTGTGAGGGTTTTAAAAGTTTATATTTTTGAAAAACAATTTAAAAAATTTTAAATTTTCACCAAAAAAATCCTAAAAATTTCTTTAATCGATATTAGGTAATTACGGACAACTTTTTGAAAATATTTCCTTTCCGATGGAACAGAGGTGGCGAGTATTTGTAGATATAAAGTACTTTATAAACATGGTATATTCTCTCTTTAAAGTAGCCCAGACAGCTAGTGGATTGGAATTATTCACATAACTAATGTCGCATATCAACTGGAAATCTACCAACAACATTTTGATCGGTGTTTAAAATTTTGTTCCTTACGGATTGGTCAAATTCGAACCAAAGAGTGTCCGTAGAAACTTACATAAACTCATGGACTTTGTTGAATGAAATTATTAAAATAAGTACCTATGTATATCTTACCTCATTATTAACTGAAGATTGTGGACACAAACGATTAACAAATTCGAGAAATTTCTTTTCGTATAATAATTTTATGTGCTGCTCTTAAATGATTTGATAATGTTGTTGTACTGTCATTAAAATGCATTTCTCTACCACATTTCACATTTTACTTAAGTTTTATTGGCAATTTTTTTTTTTAATACGACCAAACAGCACTCCACGTTATTGTTAGAAGATTAGTCTTAATTTAAGAGACGCCACTGCAAATAGAAGTCGATCACTAAAATTCGACTTTCAGGAGTAAAAAGTCGATTTGGGTCGAAAGTCAAAGTCGAAGTCGACTTTGCCATTCCTAGAACGTAATCGAAATACAGAATAGGGCTGATTGTGAGGCCAGATTTGGATTTAGCACCAAGAAACGATGGCCCGTAGTCATAGTCAAAATAAAGTCGACTTTAAAGTTAGTTGCAGCTTTTTTGACAGATATCCCATTGAAAATTATGTCAAAAAGCTGCAACTAAATTTAAAGTCGACTTTATTTTGACTATGACTACGGGCCGATGTGTTTTACTCAGGTGGTAAAAAAAAAATTTTACAAATAATTATAAAAGAAAAAAAAGAAATACTTAACTTACTTGCGTACTAGCATTTTCAACGCGAATAGAATTTAACAAGGTGGGTTTGCAACTTCAGCTTTTTATCAATCATGGTTGTATTTAAGTCCATTTAAATTTGTAGATTCTTGTAAATTCAGTGCTGCCACAGCCTTAAATATATCAAATTATTTCAGGTTTTAACTATCTCAAAGCAATTTTAGTTCAGAAAAAAAGCACTAAAAAAGGCACTAGGCACTAAATAATTTTTTTGGGAGTTTTAATTTTCGAAAAGCACTAAATGTAGTGCTTAAAGCACCAAGTTGGCAACTATGGTCGTTTGTAAGACCAGTAGTGCTGCGAAAACATCGATGATTGATACTATCGATTTTTCGATGTGTTTACCAGTAAAACATCGATAGCATCGATACTATCCATGGTGTAATGAACTGAAGGTGGCGCATTCCCGAAACCGCTACTTTGGTTTTGCCGACTTTGACGTTTATGCCAATACGTAAACAAACTTTTTATTTAGAAACAAGTGCAAACGTATTGTGTACTTTCAAGTGAAAAATCGAAGTAATTCGTGCGTTCTGAAGTAAAAAACGTTTTATTTGTAATAAAAACTTTTATAAAAATGTCGTGTCGTGTGTTGAATTGCAGCAGCCGTAGGGGAAAGCCCCCAAATGCAGTTTTTTTCACTTTTTTATTATCACTTTTTCGGCACCTGCAATACAAACACAAAAGTTGTAAATAGTTTATTAATAAGACCTATTCTTTTGAACACATTTCAAGAGTGGTTGTATATTTTTTGTTAACGTTGTGCTTAATTTACTATATTCAAAGATGGCTTGAGAAATTGGTGAATCGTGAAGAAAACACGTTTTCTCCCTGCAAATACACAACTGTCAACTCATTGTTCTTCGCCATATTGCTTGTTTACCCATTGCCACAAACGTCATTCTGCGGGAATGCGCAATCTTGTATTCTATCGTTCTTGGATACTATCGTGTTTTCTTGGCAATTATAACTTTTTGTTTAAAGCTGAAATCCTGATCAATTAACAAACATAATTTTGTATCAAATTACATTTATTATTTAAAAAATTATCCATTAATTAATTTAAAAATTAATTAGGCTTATATTTAAGGTCACATTGAATATTGCAAGTTATTAATTAATTAAATTGAAAACTTAAAAAAATATAAAAATATTCATAAAGCACAGACACTATTAATATGTATTATAATTAATGCCTTATTAAATAAATTGAATATTTGCTTTTTAAGGCAATAATCTAGGGAATACTTCAGGTTTTTAGTCTTAATTTTCCCAATTAGAGATCGAATGGCACTGACAAAATCATTTTTATGAGTATTAGGGCCGGTTGTTCAATGTATGATTAGCATTAATCGGAGGTAGAAGCTCTGGTTATATACAACGACTGCTTTATCGATCACATGTTATATGCATGATGTCGAAAACGTCGATAATGATGTTTAACCGGCAAGTAGTGATAACCAGACATTGAACAACCGGCCCTTAACTTCCCTAAACACTTATTGGTACGGTACGCTTTTGCGTTAACATTCAGCTTAACTGTTAAATAGTATGAGTTTATTACGCTTTAATTTTTATAATTCTTGCCTGCCCCAAATCAGCAACGGATAAACTTTATAATGATGGCATATCTTCTAAAAACATCGATAGTAAAAAAAACATCGATGTTTTCAAAAAAAAATTAAAACATCAATACTATCGATAGTGCTCCAATATTTTTGCAGCTCTAAAGACCAGCCGCAAGAGCTCAAAAGCACGATAAAAGCATAGTAAGGTAAAACCGTTCTCTCAATGCGTCGGCCATGATTTTTTTTGAAGTTTGCCAACATTTTAAAATCGTATAAAATTGAGAGTAAAAAAAAGGAATTGTTCAAAGTTGTTGTTGTTTGAGATTGAAAATGAGAATGTGTGTGTAAAATTTTAAAATTAAATTGCTTGCAAACGTCAAGAATTTGAAAAATTCCTCTCAGCAGTTCTACCTTCCTACTTTTTTATCATGCTCAAAAGTCCACGAGCGTTAAAATTAAACAAAGCATAAATAAAAGGCGAGGTTTAATTTTAAGTCGGCTCCTCTCGAGCGTTGGCTTGCGAATGAGTTTTAGTTTCATAAGTCAGCTTTACAAAGGTACAAATTTAAGCAAGGATTTGCAGAAAGGTGGGAGAAGCATAAACAATTACAATTAATTCTAAGTTGTACTAAAACAGTGGTGGCGATGGTTATAGTGCCATCATAATAATTTAATAATATAAAGTAAAGTATGACAAAGTGATTCATGACTATCTATGATGAGTTAATAATATAAAGTATAAAATGAAAGATGGTTAATAATAATCAGGCTCGTTACAGTTTGCAAATTTTGATATTGCGCTTTCTAGCCAGATAGCATATATGAGACTTTCTTTTTCATATCGGATACCAAATTTGGTGTCACACTTTCGATTGGTTTCAAATTTTTTAGATCGGTTCTATACATGAAATAAGCTAAGATGTGTTCGAGGAACTTTTTTTATCGTCAAAGTTTACATTTTTTCGTGATTCTGACTAATCATGTACTCCTTCAAATCGTTATATCTCGGGTTTTGCCCATCGTAGAGAATTCATCTTAACGTCTTTTTAAAGCTAAATAAACGGGCTTAATATTTCTATATATAAGATGGTCAAGATTTTCTTAAAGCTAACTTAGCTATTAACAGTTGAACTTTTTGAAGTTGATTT
>NW_016179337.1:0-7340 GCF_001687245.7 Rhagoletis zephyria | reverse complement strand
AATAATATTCGCTGTTATCATATAATATGCTAATATTATCATAAATAGAATTACCTACATATACATACATATAATAAATATAACTGCATTTAAGTAATCTATGTACATAAGTTGGGAAAAATAAAAATAAAAATTTGCTTACTTTGAGGTGGCACAACAGAATATTGTTGTAACAAAATACGCAGAATGGTGCGGACTGACGCATGCTTATTTAGGTTAAGAAAAATATACGTACATATATGTATGTATGTATATGCATATGCCGGTACGCTATTGAAGAATATCGAGAGTAGATCAAATTGGCACAGTTATCGAATAACGCTGGGTTGCTATGTATAATTTTGTGGAATAAAAGTTCATAGCATTTTGGTTTTTTTGTATGTTTTTCATATTCATATTTGTCGATTTTCCTTTTTTATTAACCACTAATAAAAGCTTATCTTAAAAAAATGTTTTTACTCTTATTACTCTTTTAGCATTTAAGGAATATGAATCACATAAAAAATTTTTTGTTTCTTAAATTTTTATTTTTGTGCGTTCAATCTAAAAAATTACGTTTTTTGACGCTGAATCGCCGGTTCCGGTTCTTGCAACTCCATACGTACACGTTTTTTAATTTTGAATTTTTCCATACCTTCAAAGCTACGGCCACCCATCTTTCCGCGTCTTAATCGGGTGGAAGACTATCTATGGGTGGCTGTTGAACGGGGGACCAATAAAGATCCCACCCCTGATTCCCTAAGAGCAATTATTGTATAAACTTGTTTGATAATATAAAAAAAAATTTACTTTGAGTATTTTCTTTGTTCGAGTTTGAAATCATAAAGCCTTTTTCTCTATAGTGCAGACCATCTACAATTCTCAAATTAAAAACAAATATGATAGAGATCAATGGGGTGAGCATAATGGGCGCGTTTCTAAGATGTAGCTGTTGCTAAACGGTTGAGTGTTTGTTTCAGAAACGCACAGTTGAGTAGTTCCGCTCAGCTCAACGGTTGGCAACTTACGCCATTTTTCCCCATCATCTAATTATGTTAATAAAATAAAATACACGTAGAAATACATATATTAAGAGTAAAATATGAAAAACTCCATTATAAATCCTGTGCTATCCATATTTTTAGCTTAATATTTTTTTTTATTTTTGTGCCGTTTTATTTAATTTTGCTTGTTTACAAATGTCAGCTGTTCGCTTGGCAGTTTATGCATCATACCGTTTCTAAGACGTAACTGTTGAACTCAACAGTTGACAGCATTTCAGCAAGAGTTGAGGTAAACAGTTGCGTCTTAGAAACGCGCCCAATGATATGCTTTGTTTTTGGGGTAAAAAAAAATTGCATGAATTATTAAAGGTCAAAAGTCAATTTTAAATCAAAACCATTGCCTGAATTTTAAATTCGTTAATTTGTTAATTTCATTTCATATGAAATATAATAATAATAATAATAATAGATTGGCGCTTACATAACATGTTAGTGTTGGCCGAGCTTCGCCCCCGATTTGTGCGCTTTAATGTTGTCACACAGTTTTACAGCGATTGTATATTTATGAGAAGCTGTTTTTCATGCTAGAAATACAATTGGCCCTTTACCTGGAAACTGGGCTCCATTCCAGGCCCTGCTGAATGGTAGTGCGCATTTCTAACCACTACACTACAGCGACCGATAGGAAATATATAGCATCTTAAATTTGATATATACATACATATATGCAACCGGAACCGGATCCTGTCCGAAAATTCACGTCGAGTTATTTTAAAATGTTTTTTATTGATTGGAGATTTAAAAAAAAATAAAGAATACTACCGAATCATCTGGTTTTGGGCTCAAATTGTTTGCAATTGTTGTAATTGTAACGTTCCCGGAAAACTGGTATGATAGGTTGGCTAAATTCGCTTGAGCCGCTTTCCTCGGGATTTTTACATCGTTAATTACGAATCTTAAAACAGAGTTTAAAAACTAAAAATGGCGGCTCCATATTTGATCTACCATTTATCACGGTAAACTTAAAATCGTGGCTACGTACATGGCTTATGAGTAACATTCTCATCTTAGAAGCTCCTTCATTTAGACAGCTACAACCGTGATATTTTGTAGCTATGTATGTATTTTCCTATCGATGACGGCTTGGTGAGAAACCCACCAAGATCGGTGGGTCCATACCACTGATTGATCGGATATGAGTTTTTGTGATACAACTTCTTCCATTTAAGTTAAATTTGGTACCCTATTTGGTTATCATAAATGTTTATAAAGATCGCAGTGATCATCATCCCGATTAATTTAGTATAATACATAGCCCCCAAACAACTGATTGATCATATATTTATAATATAAATTTTGTGACCTATTTACTTATGAATAAATAGCACCTTAAAATTGAATACTTTTACGCTAAAAATTCAAATACTAGAAATGTATTTCATAAAAAACATGTCCTTGCTTGTTTTCCATTGCATAACTGTTGAACTAGGAAGCGTCATTCGTATGTGCTTACATATGTACATACATATATATACGATATGTCAATAGAAAAGGCACTTTGTTAAAGAGAAAGAGCCAGGATTAAATGGCAATTTACATCTTTTTGCATAGAGATCAATACTATCCATTACTTAAATAGTAAATGCTTTTTTCTTGTACTGCTTCTCTCCTCTATGTAAAAAAAAAAAATTAAAAAAAAATAGCTTCCACTTAAAAATCGCATTGGATTGTTAGCACAAAGGGCTCAGTTTTTTTTTCTTATTTCTATACTTTTTGACTGGCGCGGATAAAAATTAAGCAAATAAACGAATAAAAGCTTTTGAGATTTCACGGAATTTCGCCAGTATGTATGTATTAGAATACCACTGCGACGACAGCTAGCGGATGCAATATGCCGTATGTGTGCTGGCAGTTGCGGAAGACTTGAATGTTCGGTGAAGACACAGAACAGAAGCAAAGACAAGTTGGCAGATGGAATATGGGGATGGCGTGTCAATAGTATCAGCTTTCATTGCTGGTATCGAAAATTCCTGCAAATTCAAAACGCTGTAAATTTCCGCGCTCAAAATCATAAGGAAATCCTTTGAAATCCATTACAATCTGACAACTAACCATGGAAGTCTCGAAACTCCAACCTAGGTGGGCAGGAGAAGAGAAAGGCCAGTCACCAACAGAAGCTGGGAAAACAGTTAAAAAAAAAAGTATTGGCATGTGTTTTCATATCTTTCAAAGGTTTACCGTAATTTCGTATATGTATGTACATAAAACCGAGTTTTCCTTTATTATAAATTATTGATTTGCAAATGTTTGTACAAAGGAAAAGTCCAGTTCTTTTTTACGCAGCAGATCATGGGGGACCAAATTTTTTCGCGAATAAATTTAGCTTTTCCTATTTTGAGCAGGTCTGCATTACGGTGGCGTGAAATTAAGTTTTTTTTGGCAATCGCTTTAAATAAAGAAATAAAGGTGCAAAATATTATTTGCTTCATCGTATGTTGAAAGGGGCTCCATAAACGAATATTTTTCGAGATATGGACGAAAATTCTGTTTTCGGAGTTTCTTTAAATTATTCATCTAAAATTTGAAACATACGCTGATTTTCTTAAATAGCCTAAGGTCGGAGTTTTTACAATAGATATTTTTAGGTCTCAGCGCCAGTATATGTTAAAATAATAATAATCTAGAAAAATAAATTCTTGTTCAACAACCTCAAATTTGTCTAAAAACACCTCTTAAAAAATTACTTAAAAATCTGTAAAGTAAAGTTTAAACATTTATTTTTTTTTCAAAACTCAATCCTGTCGGGGACACTTCTAAATATATTTACAATGATCCAAATAACATTTTGCATCCTTATTTCTGGGCTAGAAAGAACACTTTCTGAAGATAGGCAAAGCGATTTCTAAAAAAAGCGAATTTCGCTCCAGTGCTTATGTACTACATATGGGCATTCCATGTAAAAGAAAAAAAAACATAAATTTTAAAATTCCATAATTATCTCTATTTCAGTAGTAACCTGTTTTTAAACGACTACATTTCATTACCCAGTTGAAGGATATTAAAAATATATTTAAAAAGTTGCAATTTGTGTCTATGGAAGCTTTACTTCATGCAAAATTACTTCACACCAGCCACAAATTTAAATATTTTTAATATTCCTATGACGATTATATAAGCTTGCTTTTTTTTTTAGAGAAAACGAAAGCGTATAGGTCATATTTTTTAACACAAAAGCTTCTTTCACGAAATTTAAGTTTTCTGACTAAAATTCTTCATTGTATGCACCAAGGTAACATAGAGTTCTTTTCAGTGTCCCGCGAGTCACATTCATTCAAATGATAGTTAAATAAAACTGAGAAATCGTTTGGTATTTTTGTTAAAGCACTTTTATGAATTAGCTATAGCTCTATGTCAAAAAATAGCTCTCGCTGTTGTCTTCTTGCCGTTGTTGTTGTGGAGTAAAATGTCCCATGGCCCATATATATTTGAGTAATTGCATCGTTGAATATATGCACACACAAATAAAAATCTCGGCATAAAGTACAAAGTAATAAAGGATATGTCGCCTGTGCTTGGCTACCTCAAAATGTAAAGAACTTTTTATATTTTTATCTACTTTGGTTCAGATGAATACACATTCATCCATATGTTTGTAGCTGCATATGTACATTAGGGTGGTCCCAAAAAAATGCATGTGAAAAGTAAAGTCGAAAATTGAATGCCGACACCCATAGGACTGTTCTATACCGAACAAAATATACCCCTGTTTTTTTTTATTTTGAAATCAAAAAAAATTGATGGAGTGCTCAAAGCGCGCAAACTTTTCCATGTATATACTTTATATGGGGAAAGAACAACTTTTTGTAGAGATGGTACAAATTTCTTGAAAAGCAATAGCTTTCGATCGGAAAACTCTGGTTATCTTCAGGAGTTTCCTAATAATAATACCCAATTGTTTCTCTTTAACCATTTTTTCATGGTTATTATATTTTATAGGTCCGCCAAAACCCCCAGAAAAGGCAATGGGGTATCAATAAAAAATCTTTAGTATTAAAAGCTGGTTAAATAAACAATTGGATATTAATATTGGAAGTCTCCTGAAGAGAACCAGAGTTCTCCGATCGAAAAATATTGATTTTCTAGAATTCTACACCATTTCTACGAAAAATTGTTTTTTACCCCATATAAAATACATGAAAAATTTTGAGCACTCCCTGAATATTTGTTAATTTCAAAATAAAAAATAGGGGTATATTTTTTCGGTATACTTAGAACAATTCTAGGAGGTGGCGGCATTAAAATTCCGACTTCACTGTTTTTGAACCACTCTAATGTACATAAATACTATACAAACATATGTGTAATTTTTTCTTGCGCAATGAAATCATTTATAAATTAATACCGATTGCAGTGAAAATAGTGACAATTTAATTAAACACAATCACTGTCCCTCAATCTGAGTGAACGCATGTCAGTTTGATGCCTGAATTTTTGTTCAATTCGCGGTTATGTTTTTCCTACGCAGTTTTATATACAAAAAGTAACAAAAAATTAAGCAACCACAGGTGTATGTATTTTCAAAACAATTATGCTTTTTTAAATATCGCATGCTGCAATCATTTCGAAAACGTAAAGTAAAAATATTTGTAACGTAACTTATGGTAGTACTGTGCTTGCGCTTAATTTTTATAGGTAAAAACTTACAAAAACTTAACAACTTAATGTCATTTTCTCTGTCTATTTTTTTTTTTTAGTTTAAAATAGTACATTTCATTTTTAAATTGCCCACTTATTCAATTCAGTTTTCTTTTGAATATTCATTTCCTAAAAAATGAAATAAAGCCCATGAAATAAAGGAAAACAATGTTATCATATATTTGCCGGTGGGCCTTATTTCATTTTTTTAGGAAATGAAGCCCGCGGGCGGTATTGCCATATCGAAAGGGAAATAATGCCCACCGGCAAAAGGCAATAAAGCCCGCGGGTTAAATTTCTTTTTAGAAAAGGCAATAGCGCCCGCGGGCTTTATTTTTTTTTTTTTTTTTAGGAAATAAAGCCCATTTGCCTTATTCCTACTAAAATTCAGTACACAGTGAGCATGTCCAATTTCCTGCTTATCGCTTGGTGGTCAGAGTAGATAGATATTTAATGCTTTCTCTGCTCGGAAAACAACAAACAGTGTGGAATGCACAATATTAAGCATTACATTAAGTGGCAATCTTCTCCAGCGCATTCCACCATAGGACTCCATGGAACTTTATGGGCTTAAACAGGGTGTCATAGGGTCACGAAATAACATTAGGAGAAAAACCCGATCACTTGCCAATTACACCCCAACCTGCCTCCTGCATCAGTGGAGTCGCTTGCGATATCTAATATAACAAAGCTTTATTCACCAAGGCCCCTCTTTCGAGTTCACGATCGTGTGCACGGATTGGATTTAACTATATTACTTCTTAAAAATTTTACTTGTGCGTTAAAATGGTAATTTAAACTGCCAAAGAAATGAACATAGTAGTAGTCGTATCTATGTATGTATGTATGTATATGTTTACATGTTTTCGCTGGCACTATGCATTTTCAAACTTTTCTGCTTACTACATCTCTTGATGAATTATATGTACTTTTTATGCAGTACTTATTTACACTTTCTTGGCAATGTAATGCGAGTAATGCGATGCTTGGAAATAAAGTTTTTTTGAATACGCGTATACATACATACTTTCACTCTATAAACATAAACAATTGCAACAAAGATTTTATGATGTGCAAAAAAAGTGATTGGCATAGTGTGTGTGCGTTGTGCTTTCGGTGGAGGGAATGGGGTAGGGTGGCATGTAGAATTTGACGTTAATTGAAATTTTGGTGTTGTTAGCAGCATGGCCTCTGTTGCCTCCACCACCTTCTAACAGTTCGCGCAACCTATCGCAAGCAGAAATAACAACAGCCCTACAATAACAATGGCAACAATGCAACGGCCTCGCAGCCAACGCCAGCGACATAACCTACTTTGGTGTGAAGAGCGCTTGTAAAAGACAAGCATGCTTTTTGGCGCACTAAATCGCAAACCCTGAAACAAACGCACAGTTGGTTGCGCGTCGTAGGAGTGTGTGTGTGTGTAAGTGTGGGAGCGAAATGGTAGATTCGCCTTAGGTTAGCCAAAACTAAATGCGTGCTAATGAAAATGTGTATTTATGTACAGACATATGTACATATGTATGTGTTTGTGCACAACAACGGCTCTAATAATAAAACAGCGCATGTTGCTGACACTTAGGCTTTCTGCTCATTGGTCGTCCAATCATAGCTGAGTCATAGTTATCGTCATGAAGCAACGATTACATGACGATTACACTT
>NW_016179336.1:0-7341 GCF_001687245.7 Rhagoletis zephyria | reverse complement strand
ACACTCGTGCTGAGCAGAACGGAAAAAGGGCTGAGTTTAGAGGTTTGTACGATTTGGTAATTTAATTATTTTTTTTTTTTATGTAATGAAGTTAAAATTTTCTCAACTCCTTACAGGAATTGCGTAGCATCCGAGGTTTGCTATCCAGGCGTGGCTTATATACGGAAACGATTCGAAAGGTGTGCAGCTCAGCGGCTACAAGTTTGGGGGTTATGAGTAGCTACTTGTTGGCGCTGATGGGATTTTTTGCCATTGCTAAATCTTATTTTTGAAAACAAATTATTAATTTAAGATTTGATGTTAGTTCAAGTTTGAAATTTATTCTAATTTTATGTGCCTAATTTTATGCTTTAATTTTGTAGTATTTGTGCAACATACTGATTGGAAAATAGCCAGCGAAAAAAATTCATTAAATTTTGTGTACAAGAATAATACATACATACAAACGAGTATCTATGCACACTAGGGTGGCCCAAAAGTACACAGGAAAATTAACTTTTAGAAGTTTTCTTGCTGCCAGCCCCCAGAACTATAGAAAATAGAAAACAAGGAGAACGGATATTATTATTTTGCAGTCAGTTAATATTTAAACCTTGAAAAGTTCTATATATTTTATATTGGATAAATGATGTCTTTTTATGGAATTGCCATAAAATTGTTAAAAATAAATATTCGAAAAAAAATAATTAAAAATTAATATATCGAATAAAAATATTTCCCTTTAGAAGTATTCCATTCATAGAATAGGATGGAAATTTACCTTTAAAATGTTACTAAGCTGTTAATTCAAAAAGTGCGTAATACAAGCACATAAAATAGCTAAATTCTGTAAATACATAAGAGATGAGATTATCGGTTATGAAAAAGTACTTAGCAAAAATTTTGAATTTAAATATGCATCCGAATTTTATTTCTGAAGTGAAACATTTTTATTGCAGCAAAAAACATTTATTTTTAGCTATTTTATAGCAGTTTTACGAAAAAAATTTTTGTTCTTATTATAAAATATATGGAAAGCTTCAAAATCCGACGGCACGGTTAAATGTCAACTGATTTCAAAATAAAAAATACTGGTCTCCTTATTTTCGATATTAATTAGTTCGGCAGCTGACATTATTATTTTTTTATCATCCTAATGTGCATATGTTAATTTTTGTACATATATTAGTATAGATAGTATATGTATATATGTTAAACAATAACAACAATCCTTTTTTTTGAAATTGCGTCCAATTAAATTCAATTCAATTAAATTAGTCCAACTCCAGTGTCAGAGTGAAAAACGATGCGAAAGCTATCTTCATATGTTCATTCAACATTCATAGGTACATACATATTTTCATACATATGTATAGTTATAGTATATATGTATGAACCCAGAGATATTGCACACACACGAAATACTTCCATATTTACGAGTAGGCGTATAATGCGTCTAATTAAATTATTTGTGCAGCTAATTAAGTTAAGATTACAAAAAAACCAAAAAAAAAAAAATGTCTCGCAGAAATTTCGTCTATGATTGGATAAACGTTTGCAGCCTATTAAGGAAAATAAAATATTATTTCCTCTTACGTTTACGTTTTATTTCCACTTACTGTGTGACAGTAAAGTTTGAATGAAACTTACTTGTGATTCTAGACTGTGTGACGTCTAACGGTTGCGAAATGGAGGAAAAACATACATATATACATATCTCAATAAGCGCTTCATTTCTTCCATAAAATTACATTCAACATTTAGTTAAGTTCGGTGAATCGGGTTGGCATTAACCCACACATAGATCGGTTAACAATATCTAATAATAATATTATGGCGCTTACACTTGTGTTAAGTGTTTGGCCGAGCTTCTCCTCCGATTTTTAGTGGGCCTCCTAATGTTATGATACAAATGGAGGGACCTATAATTTAACGCCGCCTTCGGACGGCAAACGGTTTTAATGAGATCATTTTTCAAGGCAGAAATACACTGGAGGCTTGTCATCGCCTGTCGGGAGGCGAAAGCTGTTAGAAAAAAACCTTAAACCTTAAACCCAGGACCTTCAGAGTGGTAGCACGTACCTCAACGACCTTCGATCGGCTGATCGGCTGGTATATTATAAAAAGGTTTCCTCCAAAATCCGCAATGGTGGGCGCAGACTTTTCCTACCAGAACTGAAATCATTAGGTTCGCTGACGATATTGTGCTGGTTGCAGTGGCAAAATACTTGACGGGTATTAAGTCAGAAGCGTAGACGGCAAAATCGATGATCATGGACATGAACAAAATAGGCTTATATATAACGCCGGAAAAGAAACGGGAGCGGACTTTATTAGCAGCCGTAAGAAGACTCCTTCAATTTGGTAGATAGTTATCTAATCAAACCTGTACGCAAGCTGAAATATCTTGGTTTTATAAAAGATGACAAAATCAATTTTGGACCGCATGCGGAATATGTAATACACAAAAAAGGTCAAAGATACATGGGACATTTCTCGAATGCTGCCTAACAGCGGTGGATCTCGAAGCGGAAAGCATGTTATACTGGAAAGAGTATTAGCATTGGTGCTTCAGCCTGGGAAAAATCCATTTTGATCAAATAGTATCGTCGACTAGTATATGAGGCCCTCATCGCAGACATAACTCCTATCGATCTGTTATTTGAAGAAATAATGCCAAAAGGGGCAACAACGCTAAGCAAATTCCTTTAAATGAAAGTGAACGTTCAGACTGATGACAAGCATAGAAAAGTGATTAAATAGTGCAGTAAACTTCCACTTAATGCAGTTTCTGACAGGCCATGTTGCTACCGAATATTTCTACACCGTTCCGGCTTTGATGAGACGGAAGATGCGGAACACGCAATGGTTCTTAGCGCGGTAAATACAGCCACAGATACACCAGCAGCTAAGACGAGCAGAAGCTACCCGAATAAGCAATGCAAATTGGTAACAGTTGTACCCGAACGTGACTATGGTGGTTGGGCCAACAGCCATCGGACCCGTCTATGGTGGGTTTTTATTTTATTTTAAAGCTATACAGAGGACTACATGAGAACTTTAACGTACCTGCAGTTCGCCGCAGTATTGGGGATTGGTACTTTAATGCTAAAAGGTTTGACTTTCGATGCTTCCTCGAAAACAAAACCCGTGTGGTAAAGCTAGGGATCAGATGGAGACCGAACCTTATGAGTTGAAGTACACTTAACGTAAAGTACAGCTCCACACTTAACGTTTTACTCGTTGTGGATTTCAGCGCTCATGTCAACATACAAAACTTACAGCTGATTAGAACACCGAAAGCCGGAAAAGCGCAAAAAACCAGAGAAATTTGATGATGAGTTTTACTTTTAGGGTGTTTACGCTTCACGCTTTCCAACTTCTCGAATTGAGAGGTAGCAATAATCGTGTTTTGACAATGCCGGACATAAACAGGGAAGACGCTCCGTTTTGCTACAAGATTTTTTCACATGATTTTCAGCTTTCCAGGTGGCTGTCCCATTCCATCTAAGTAACGTTAGGTTGAAGCTGGTACCTGTTTCCAATGGGCTCGTTGTGATAACAATTGAGAGTCGATCGCAGTATTCAAAGACCGGAGTGGTTGTTGTTGCTGTAACAGCATGTAAGTTCCTCAAAGAGTTTTTGGGGTTATCGGCAGTCGTGTTAGGTGGTGATCGACTCCCTATGAATGCCGTTGATCACTCGTCGGTGCATCTTCAGGTCCAGTAGTTGGTCGATGTACGTCTCTAACGTAGCTCGGCGGAGGCTCTTTCTCATGCAGGGGTAAGTTAGGGTGCCTACGCTTGTGGCATTATAAGTGAAACTACCTTCATATTTTTGTATTTTTGGCTACAAGTAAGCTATGAATAACTAAAGTTCTTGAAAAAATACGAATACAAATGCATTGGCAAAACAAAATGTGAATCATTAAATTTTAGTGTAATCACGTTGTTATTCGAGAAATAAGAAAACAAGTGTAACGACCCCTTCACCCCTTCCCCATATAGATCCGCCACTGATAGTGCATACATATTTATATGTATGTAAGTATACATTGGATTTTTTTCTTTTTTCCCATGGATCCAGGAATGCATGTGTCAGAGTAATATATACACACATTTATAGTATAAATATGCGGGCTTGGATTATGTTCTTTCAACGTATCGCCTTTCATTGACCTACAATCCAAATCACACCATACACAAATGTACAGGTTTAAAGAAACAGTCGGCCACGCGCAATAAGAATAGTGTTATCGCTGCATATTTAGTACTTACCCCGACTAATGGAGTACCCACACTTGTAGTGATATATTTACAAACATGCGTTAAAAATAAATAAAGAAATTTGATTGTTAAATTTTAATAATTTACTATTTCGCTAATTAACTCATTAAACTAATACTATGTACACATCCATATAAAAAAAAATAATTAACCTAAAAATTCGTGTTTTCGCCAACCACTTCAGTGATCACAATGCATCCTTAATCTTCGCCCGATAGTTCTCATTGTAATACTGCAAGCGTATTTTCGACGGCAGATCCTGTGTCTTTTCGAATTCGCAATTTTTGTGTATTTTCACCATACGGCCATTAGGTCCAGCGCCAGATGTGCGCCAATAAACTGTCTGCATGGCATTTCTGCCGGCGATATAGCGTGTGGTAGCACCAACCAGTGGATGAAGATTCTTCGCGGACATTTTGTAAATATTGTGCAGTATTATTGACTTTGTATTGTAATTTAATTAAGTAGTTCTCACAAAACTATACGTTTGTTTAGTAAGAGGCAAAATTTTATGCACGACTTATTGCTACTTTCAATGTTCACTTCTTTCTGTTAGCTACTAAGAAGCAACGATCATTTTTATACTCTTTACACTTAAGCACCAAAGTCTCTATCGTTGGTTTGTTTTAGTGATTGGAAGTTAGTCTCAGCTGATAGGTTTCACGCTTATCAGTTTTAAGTATGTTTATATGTATGTATGTATGTATGCACGTATGTTGTATTATTCCCTTTTTATAGTATAAAAAAATTAGTTGTTGTAATTTAAGCGCACTTTAGTCGGTATTTTCTGGTTAGGATTCTAAAGTTTTGTTAGCTAGAACTTATGGCATACAAATTACATATATACATACATATATACTTACGTATATGTTTTTATGCATGCAGTTGGTTCCTGCTGGGGTGTAATGATAATATAGATGTCCAACAATAAGAAGAGTAGACTGACAGGTTTATGCTTAATCTAACCTTACCGTTGTGTTGAATGAGATTTTTTCATACATATGTATATCGCATTATTTTAACCATGACAAAACCGTTAAACGATTTTTTAGAATCGGAATTCTTCAAAGTGCTTTAAAAAACCCCCATAAGTAAAATAAGAGTAACCTCTAAATTTCACGTAAAAATCTAAAGCAAATTTTGAAAAGTTTCGACGAAAACCGAAAATCTCGAAGCGGTTCATTATTAGATTGCCAATCCTCAAAATAAAAAAGCAAAAATTACCATTTGCTGGATGCATAAGGAGTAAACCATCTTGTTGTTTGTTATTTAGACTATAGTCAGCGACAATGATTTTCATTTCAAGAGAGAGATATAAAGATATAAGGACTATATCAAACACACAGGCATTCCCACACCTAGATGAAGCTTAAGATAAAGATAACGATGAATATAAAGATAAGGTTCAAGAAAATTATGAAGATGAAGATGACGATGAAGATTAACATTGAGAATATTTACTTTTAACTTTTAATGATATTTATTTGACGATTTTTAACTCGCTACCGCTCCTTAAGTAAAACACCAGAAGCTGTCTATGTAAAAAATAAAAAATAAATACTCCAAAAATAATGATAATAAATAAAACAGAGTAAAGAACCACTAAAAGGTATTTTTGTTTTAATAAAAGCTATAACCGATACGGCCCCTGAGATATCTAAAAAGTGGTTTAGTATAGCACACTTAAAAACTCAAGTACCTAAGCTCCTACCTTAAACTTAAGTACAAAAAAATATTTAAGTATGCCGTCACTGGTCAATTTTATTCCATTTTATGGAAAGAGGTTCGAAAACTTTGAATACCTCAAATTTCTAGATCTGAAACTAAATTGTCACTTTTTTGTTTGAAATATCTTTAGGGCTTTCCACTTCTTGCGTTTGAGTCAAGCCCCTCCCACTTTTTTCTGATTATCTACAAAAACAGCACGAAAAGTTATGATTGCTGCATGAACCGCAGGACCCAAATTTTTCAGCATCAACATGCATATTCCGTCGGGACCCATGGCTCTGGAGGCTTTCGCCTTCCCGACGGCCACCTGAACTTCACCGCAAGTGAAAGCAAGGGGTCACAAGTTGTTGACTGTTTGTGCAGTCTTCTGGTCACTCGACGCTTGGCTTTGTCCAACGGGTCCGACGAAGCATGGTCGCCGAAACAAATTTCGACCCTTTCGTCGTGCTTCGTCGGATTGGACAGTGACCTCATGGTTGACCAAAGCTTACTCACGCCAGAGGTGAAGTTACAAGTCTTCAGATGCTCTTCCCACTTCTTCCGCTTATGTACGTTCACTAGTTGCCGAATCTCCGCGTTGAGATCCCTGATACAAGGATTTCCGGGATCGGCCTGACGAAGGCTATCACGCTCATCGGCTAGAACAGCCGCTTCAGTAGGGAAATTTGGACGTGGGTCCGTAATGCATCCTGCCGGTACGAAGCGAGCTGCAGCAGCAGTGACAACCCTGCGGAACTTACGTTCACCAAGGTGGACGTCGGTTGGTGTGGGGAGCTCAGCGAAGGTGCTCTCAGTAAATTCCGCGGAGCCTTTTCAGTCAGCTTTAGAAAAGTTGATATTGGTCCGGTGTTCCGCGGAAGCAAAGTCGGATCGAGATGACTACGGGTAGATGGTCTGTTGCCAAAGTCAGCATAGGTCACCATGATATGCTGTTTATCAGACCAGCGCTGACTATTGTTATTCCTGGCGAGCTGCAGCAGCTGCCCATAATCCTGGTGGGTGCGTCGTCGTTCATTGTGCAGAATGTCGAATCGTCTATCTGCTCAGCCAAGTCTGCTCCCCTACGATCGTTTGACAGGCTTGAGTGCCAAAGATCGTAGTGCGGTTTCCACCTCTGAGGAGCGCACCTATATCAGGGTGATATCCTGCCGGGCAGTAAGTGACAGGGGGTACGTACACGTTAAATATTTCGAGCTCAACATCGCCTGACCGGATAGCAATGCNAGTGCGGTTTCCACCTCTGAGGAGCGCACCTATATCAGGGTGATATCCTGCCGGGCAGTAAGTGACAGGGGGTACGTACACGTTAAATATTTCGAGCTCAACATCGCCTGACCGGATAGCAATG
>NW_016179335.1:2161-7341 GCF_001687245.7 Rhagoletis zephyria | reverse complement strand
TCATTTTGTCTGGGAAAGAGGCAACGCTTTGACATGCAAACATTTTCGAAGTCAGATGTAATATTAAGCAAAATAAATGGGTGTGATTTGTGCCCTTTTTGGAGCTTCAACTATAATATTTTGAGTGAAGATCAATTTATTGATAGTTTGAAATGATTGTTGCCAGAAAAACTAATTTTGTATGGAATTAATCTGCCTTATCCTGAGTTTCGCCCGAAAAAAATTCACCCGAACATTTTTGTTCCGCCCATAAGTAAATACATGGAAACATTCATACGTACATAGGTATTAGGGTGATTGGCTCTGTTTTAACCGATTTTGAAACCTTGATTTTGTAAATACCGAGTAAACCAGCAGCCGAATTCCAACGCTTGATGTCGCTAATTTTGATTGCCAAAAATCTGAAAGAGAATGGCAGGTGTGCCTAACAACAGGCATCATCTATCGTCAGATTTGGCAGATTGTTGTATACTTTTAGGCCCCAAAATTCGTAAATTTACACCAAGTTATTCAGTAGGGTGCTACTTGAGATGAAGAGTGCATACAATTTTCAGTGTACACTTGGAAACTCACAGTTACAGAATTCAGCTCAGGCTCTCGAGCAAATTTACAGCAAAGGCAATGTACGTTTTCAGGCAGAAGAAAATATTACTCTTGTGAGCTGGAAACGTAACGTTAAGTGTGAATTTTTAACTATTTTTTAATTTTACTTGTAATCTACTTCGGAAAAAATTTCGTGTTAGTGATTTCTAAATTACAGCTACACCTATTTTTATGTCACATTGCAATTTATAGTAATTATTTATTACTGTATAGAAAATATGTAAAATAAAACAGTTTTATCTGTGTTTTTCCTAATTTGAAACTGGCGAAGCGGTTTCCGGAAAACGGCGAATAATAGAACACCCTAGTTCATACCTTTCAGTACTCTCATTGCAGGAATTTAATTTATTTAACCGATTATATTTGTCTTTTATTTTATAATACAAAAATAACCGGTATTTTCCCCAATCTATTTTCTTCGGAACATAAAACATTAAATTATTTCGCATTCGGTTTAAATTTTTTAAAGCTTTCGCACTATTTTCAAGATCTTTCGGGACTTTTCGAGATCCTACCATATTTTTCCGCCTTTTTTTGATTCTCATAGGAATACTTTTTCGTAATTTGTTTGGGATACTTCGATATTTTTCAGTATCAGAAAACCTTCGGAACCTGTACGCAAAGGCAGACCAACAAATTTTGTTTTAGTTGATCAAGATTTTTGAAAAATATAGAATCAAAAATTTGTTTGTATTATAAGAAAAATGTTTAAGAAATATATGTACGCAACTTTCAAATATTTGCTTCCCAAAATTGATCTTCGCAGCGTTTAACCCTTGCGGTATGTTAACCCATCGGTGCCTTGTAGGACATCTAAACTCTCAAGACACGTAGCCTTACAATCAGCTATTGAAACAATATTAGCAGTTAACAGTTCGGTTTCGGCATGCCGCAACCTAATCACTTTGGACACCATATTCGCATTCACAATCACAGGAGACTGCTCTTTCGTGCATTTGCATACTCTCGGCAAGCGTGTGGGCTTGAAGGCATGTGCATCTGGCAAAATACCTGTCGCATGTACACCTTTCTCAACGCAGACTCGACGATCGCCGCACGACAAGCAACGTACACCGCTGGTGATAATGCCTGGTGTCTTTGGACAGTCCGTCTTTTTTTGTATATTTCTTATATGCCTTTCTACGCAGTTCAAACTGAGCATAACGTATTGTTTCAGTGCCTGGATTTGTACTTTATCGAGTTTGGAGTCTAAGATGTCCTGCACTTCCGCCATTGTATGCAGAAACCTGTTATTATGTTCTTCGATTTCCGAACGTAGCTTATCAATCGCAAGAAGGCAGCCTTCAATCGTGGCCAATTTATCCAAATTGGCTGCGGCCTTTTCAATCAACGCATTCATATCGTCGTTGAGCGCGGCGATCTCCTGCTCAAATTCAAATAGATTCAAAACCATGGGCTCTGCTAAACGCCGCTGTAGCTTCATGAGAAAGTCAATGTCGCCAGTTAGCGCGCAAGTAATCTCTCTTTCCTTTTCACATGGAATGCATTGATTTTCCACTTGTGCTGTGAATTGTTCCCAGTCCTTGATGTTGAATTTTATTTGTGGCAGCTGACTGAATTTTTTCGCGACTTTTATGTGTTCATTGAGCTTGGCCTCTATTTCGTCCACAGACATCTCTAGCTTGGCAATAACTTTCAATTTCGGTGCTATTACGGTCAGCTGCTTGTCGTCAAAGATTATCGGTGTTGACTTCGATTTATTTAACAATTCTGCTAAGCAATCAGATTCTACGCCGCAAATCGAAACCGTGTCTTCTTGGCAGCCAAGCTTTTTGAGTATCACATCGATTAGGCTGTGCAGAACATGTACACTTGTAGTGGTCAACTCTGGCGCACCCAAGGCAATTTTAGTCAGCTCTTCTAATGTGAATTGTGCTTTAGGCGCCATTTCGAAGGACTGCTAAATGGTGCTGGTCTTTAGTTTTCTAGAATCTGTTTTCTTTTTTGTATGATGTGTTCATTTATGTTTTTACGTGAATAGGTGATGACTGAAAGGCTTGATATTTTTGTTTTTGATGATTTCGTGTACGACTGCCAAGAAAGCGCAGTTCAGTGAAGTATCTCGACCATTTTCAGTCAAAAGTGAGCTGTGGTTTTCATAGTGGTTTGCATAATACTGGTTAGGATATGCACAGAATATTGCGCGAAAAGGGAAGGAACTCGAAGGGGCTTTTTTGTTAGCTTGATTTAAGCAGGGACCGAGAGAGCGTTCCAGTTTTGGTTTAGTTCCGCATGCGAACAAAATGTAATGTGAAGAACGTTCGCGCAAAAGAACCAAATTGGAACAAAAGTTTTGAGAGCAGTTTGAACGAAAACAAACTGAGAACAAACGGTTTGGGAGCGTTTCTGTAATGAACAAAACTCTCGGGAACGTTCTCAAAAAGAACAGAATTAGAACGAAACTTTCGGGAACGTTTTCAATGCGAACAAAATTAGAACAAATATTTCAGAAACGTTTTCAGGGAAGATCAAATAAGAAAAAAAGCCTGTTGAACGTTATGCTAGAGAACAAAATGAAAACTAAAGTTTTGAAAACCTAACGTTAAGAATGGGCACGTTGAGAAGGCGCAACAGCTCAGCAACTGTTGCGATTGCACCTTCTGAACGCGTTGTTGTGTACTTCTGATCAACTGAACAGTTGCGTGTTAGATGATCGTAATTTTTTTCTCATCATTTGAAACAACATGTTGGTGTGTACCTTTGAGAGTTGAATTTGACAGCTAATGTATCAAGCCGTTCAGAAGACGCATAACGATCACTGATTTTTTTTAGCAACGGTTGCTCTAAACTGCCTTCGGACTTTTATCAGGTCACTCCCAAAATACTCCGTACAGGTTATCCTCGGATGATATCAGGCGTCCTATTATACCTATGTACCTATCGTCGAAGTTTTTTGCAAAACCGCCTAAATCGCCGTTGTGGCAAAAATGAGATTTGGTAGCCCTGAACTCCAGGCATCGAGATTTATGCATACAAATCATTAAATCGTCATTAAAACAACATATATGTAAAATAATAGCTAGAGAAAATACCGCCTATCAAGGCAATGCTTTCATAGAATAAACAGTTTTTTCGCTCTCCTGTAAAATTTCAGTGCCGTAAGGTAGGCGGTTTTGCAAAAACATCGACGAGTAAAAATAAAAATGAGTGTGTGTAAGGAAAAATAAAAAAAAAACATTATATTTCACTAGCTGAGAGTTTTAAGTAAATTTGAAGTTTATTTTTGTTTATTAATTTTGTTTAAATTGGTTAATCGTTTATTAAGCTATCACAACTGGATTGATGAGTTCCAGTGTTGTTGCAGGGTCTTTCCGGTAGCGATACGTCACAGCTGATTTCCAAACGTTCCTTTCGCGAAAGACATCGAGGGACGTTTAAAACAATTAGTGGATATTACACACCTCATAACGACAGCGACTCAAGTGTTGCATTTTTGATATGAGTACATATGTCCGAGATAATATTAATTATAGCACATTAGTATAAACGGCACAGAAAGCATTGGATGCTTTCCATTTCCAGACAACCGGTCAGGTACGAGCATTATTTTTAATTTCGACCAAACTCAAATACATTGTTTGTTGGTCAAAATAATGAGACACGTATTTTTTATTTTGCCTCGGATAAATTTTTCGGCCGAATTAAACGCGATTTTGTTTTTCAGGCAAAAATCGATTATTCGAATTGACAGTGAGAATGTTTTTTAAAATGCCCATAACTTTGTCAAAATTTAATAGATTCCAACAATGTTTTACTCAAATGTCAGTAATTCTTGTCACTTCAAGATAGAATGATATAATTATTGATTTTCATTATTTAAAATTTTTTATTTAACAATAAACAAAAAGTGCAAATTTTTTTTTAAAACTTAATTTCTCAAAAAGTGTATTTTTTTTCTCTAAAACTTTTTTACCGGGAAAGATACACTTTGAACTACAATCCATGATAAAAATATTGTAAGGTAGGACCGCTAAGAGTCACTTTTGAAATTCTTGACGTTTCCAAACAATTTAATTTTTAAATTTACTCACAAACTCACACGCACATTTTCATTTTCAATCTCAAGCAACAACAATTTCGAACAATTTAAATTTTTATACCCGAGCGCACTTGTGCATAAGGGTATATTAATTTTGTTCACATAACGGTTGTTTGTAACAGCCAAAACGAATCGAGATAGATAAAGACAAATGTATACATAAACAAGTAAGAAAGTCTAAGTTCGGGCGGAGCCGAACATTAAATACCCGGCGCAAGTATTAAATATATGTTTTTTCACCCTTCCGAAACCTTCCGCTAGATGGTAAGCCGAGATGTATCAATTTTGAGTAAATTAGCGTCCTTCAATTTCGAAATATTGAAGTTTCAAGCATTTCTTAAATTTACCGTTATATGAGAATCGGCCGTTATTTTAGTCCGATTTCAATAATTTTCAACGTTTTGCTTACACGTGGCAAGTACAATAACCATACCGAGTTTGGTACAAATTGGTAGAACGGTTACCGATATACTTATATGTGATCATAAGTGGGCGGTGCCACGCCCATTTTCCAAAA
>NW_016179335.1:0-1389 GCF_001687245.7 Rhagoletis zephyria | reverse complement strand
CATACATATGTTCCATTTAGTTAAACAATATAAGAATATTGTAGTATGTACCACAAAAACGTATATTTTCTATAAAATATCATAACTCAGAAAAAAAAAATCTTCGCTATTAGAGACTTGGGTTGATTGTAGTTCAAAGTGCATTTTTCCCGGTAAAAAAGTTTGAGAGAAAAAAAATACACTTTTTGAGAAATTAAGTTTTAAAAAAAAATTTGCACTTTTTGTTTATTGTTAAATAAAAAATTTTAAATAATGAAAATCAATAATTATATCATTCTATCTTGAAGTGACAAGAATTACTGACATTTGAGTAAAAACATTGTTGGAATCTATTAAATTTTGACAAAGTTATGGGCATTTTAAAAAACATTCTCACTGTCAATTCGAATAATCGATTTTTGCCTGAAAAACAAAATCGCGTTTAATTCGACCGAAAAATTTATCCGAGGCAAAATAAAAAATACGTGTCTCATTATTTTGACCAACAAAAAATGTATTTGAGTTTGGTCGAAATTAAAAATAATGCTCGTACCTGACCGGTTGTCTGGAAATGGAAAGCATCATTGATAGTCGATGTTAGATGTAGAAGTGATTGGCAAGGTGTCATAGTACTTTCACCAAACTAAGTATCAGTCATCGTAATATTATTACGTTCAAATTGACGAGTTAAATATGTTAAATGGGCTTGAACCAGTTAAATGAACAAAACGTGTTTATAAACAGTTAAATAGCATGCAATTTTTGCTGGAAAATTTAACCAGTTAAATCATTTCACTCGTTTGAAAACCAGTTCAGCGCAGAGATGTATCAGAAAGCTTTCTGNAGTTAAATATGTTAAATGGGCTTGAACCAGTTAAATGAACAAAACGTGTTTATAAACAGTTAAATAGCATGCAATTTTTGCTGGAAAATTTAACCAGTTAAATCATTTCACTCGTTTGAAAACCAGTTCAGCGCAGAGATGTATCAGAAAGCTTTCTGCTTCAGCCAATCAGAAAGAGCCAACAGCTTTAATTTGACAAGCCAAAGTTCAAATTTTTTGTTTTCTCAAAAATATGAAAAATTAAAAGCTATCAAAAATATCAAAAAAGAGGTCAGGGCGCTAATTAATTATAATTATTCCCCATAATAATAATAATAATTATTTCCCATAAGGTCTCATCGTACGCAAAGATAAATAGTGCATACGAACTAAACATTTTGAAGTCTCTAAGTAATCCATATGCATTAACATCAGGAAGCAGACATTCGCACAAAGCAAACTTAAACACAAAAACTTGATTTTGAATATTTTTATTTTTTATTTTTATTTGAAATCGAACAACCATCAAGGTTAACTCCAAATCATGATTCAATAATGAAAGGTTTTGTAAGAAAAACTTTCTCTCG
>NW_016179334.1:0-7341 GCF_001687245.7 Rhagoletis zephyria | reverse complement strand
AATTAGAACTGCTTAGCACTTTGTAAAAGAGATAAACTTTGGAAATTCTCTCAAGCGAATGTTTAGGTGACCGCACAGTACGGACGTTGCCAGATGTATGCTGCTTATAAATGGACTAAAAATTAGAAAATAATATTTCTCAGTCCCATAGAANTTAAATAACATCCTGAAGATGATCTCTTAAATTAATTAATTTGTTTTTTTAATGAAGTATACTTTATTTAACAACGCATTTCTTATAAAAAAATTACAAAAACCTCTAAAATAAAAAGCAACTATACTTAAACGTTAATCAAATATACTTTCCTTTTTTCAAAAACAAAAATGTATAACCAATATTTATTAGGCTTGGTTAACAATTCGTAAATGATTGGAAAACGAATCTCTTCTTTCTAGTCCCACCTTCGATAATGAATGTGGAAATAGGTTAGTATTCGATTCGAGAACTAGATTGATTGGTAGGTTGTTTAATCAATCCCACCAAATCCCACCAAAAAACAATCAGCTGTTCAGCACAAAATGTAAAGAAACAAGCGAATGCAACAACAATTTCAAGGAACAAGCAGCAGTGCTGCCAATTGTTTGGCATATTTAAACAAAGTTGATCTGAAACCCAACGAAAGTTAAATGTCATTTAAACAACCATCCACAATTAAACTTAAGTGCCATTTAAATATTAATTTGAAATTGGCCCTTACACTCTCACGCAAAAGCAACAATAATGCCCCAAATCAGGCAAATATGCACGAAGGCCGACAAAATAAAACTTTTCAATCAACGCACTTTATGACTAAATCATGCCAATTTATTGGAATTGGGCTTCAATAAACTTTTTTCGGTGTGAATAACACAAATTAGAACTGCTTAGCACTTTGTAAAAGAGATAAACTTTGGAAATTCTCTCAAGCGAATGTTTAGGTGACCGCACAGTACGGACGTTGCCAGATGTATGCTGCTTATAAATGGACTAAAAATTAGAAAATAATATTTCTCAGTCCCATAGAATTTGTTTTGATACTTTCGGTTTTGAAATTTTAGCAAAAGTCATTATAAACAATTTATGAGATTGAAAGCGTGGGACGCATGCATATATGTTTGTAATACACCTATATTGGCAGTAAGAGCTAGTACCGTCCGAAAACATTGCAGTACAGATATCAATAAAACCGTACAAAATAAATGGAACACATACGTTTATAAATAAACATATACACAACACATACAAAAAACGGCACTTACATACACAATACATACCAGGGATGTTGCGAATATTTGTATTCGCATACGTTATGCGAATGATTCGCATCATTACTACACATTCGCATTCGCATCAATGATACGAATGTTTTGCGAATGCGAATGTGTACATGGGCAGAGTGCCCACTCTAATGTTGTTGAAATGGCTCTTAGTCTGTCTAACTAGGGTGCAGGCAATAACCGGCTTTTATCTTGAGGCGCTAAACGGTTATGTAGTATATCAAGCAACATTGATGGGCCTTTAACAAGTACTGCTAAAAGTCGTATAAGCAACCTAAAAATAATTTTAGATTCCTCCAGCGAAAGCAAAGGTTCGGATGTAAAATCTTGAGAAAATGTGAAATAAAAGCTCAATTGAAGGCCTATCTTAAAGAAAAACGGGCTCATCTCGGTGAAAATCCTCTCGATTGGTGGAAAACTAAACAAAAATACGACAAATTGACAGGTCTGGGCTGCAAATATTTGAGCGCTCCACCCGCCGTTCCAAGTGAGCAATTTTTTAGTGCAGGCGGCCATTTTTTCGAGCCTCTAAGAAATCGCCTCATGGGAGAAAAGGCAGCAAAATTACTTTTTTTTTAATATAATATGCCCATTCTGGACTTTGACTACAAGATTAAAACACTGTATAGGTTAAACACTCGTTCAATGCGAACGCGAATTCGAAACATCCCTAATATATACACAAAAACCGTACTAGACCGTCTCGATTTGATTTCGGAATGCTTACACATTGGGAAGTTAGCTTACTGCCAATATAAAAGTATTACATATAAATGATGCAATAATAAAAGGTGGTATCAGTTGTGACAGCTCGATTTGACACTGCCTTAGCTCAGTAGAATAAGAAGAAAAACGGGAAGAAATGAATCCCCATTTGGGGGAAAAATATAAAATGTCATATTTTCTTCTAAACAAAATTTGCTTTTTAACACCCTTTTATTAGCTTCACCTGAATGTTTGTATGTATGTATGTTTGTAACCGACTCCTTTGGAGTCGATTTTGACCCACTTTAAACGGACAGATTTGATTCAAACTTTGTACACTTATCAAGAATCAGCGACAATATAATAATTTCATAAATTTATCTCATTATCCTGATTAGGATCGCCAGGATTAACTAATTTCCTCACATAGCCTCTGTGTGAGAGCAAGTGAGACAACTACGCTGTCTGCGCATGCGTACCGTCTACTTACTTTCCGACTCGAGCACTCGGCTTATTAGTGTTAATACATTCTATCCCTATCAGTTGCACAGTTGGCCAAGCGGGCTAAGGCGCAAGTCGTAGGCGCGAGACAACGAACTTACCAGACATGATTTCAAATCCCGTCTATGGCTGAAAATAAATGATGTAACACTATCTTCCACTGCTTGACCGCGGTAATGATATTAATTGCAAAGATGAATTTGGCAATACGCCATTTCTTTTAGCAGTAGAAAATAATAATTTCGGTACTGTACGAGCATTATTCAATCGCGGAGCCGATTGTGAAAAATAATTTAAATGTTACACCACTGAGTCTCGCTGGTTATATTGGCAAAATAGAAATCTTTGAATATCTTCTAAATCGGGGTGCCACTGTTAATATAACTTGTACTATTAAAGACTTAGAAGATTACTCGCTGCACCTCGCTGTCGTTAGTAATAGTAATCGCGGAAAAAGGATGATCGAGTATCTTCTAAAAAAAAAGGGCGCTGAAGTCAATGCTCTAGCAAAAAAATGGATCCACTGCTTTGCATCTAGCTAGGCTAGGCTAATCCTCGATTTCCTGTTAGAGCATGCCGATGTCAATATTGAAAACAATAAATCCAACTAAAAAATTAAAAATAAATATAGTTTAAAAAAACTAAAAAACACGCTTTTAAAGCATATCAAACTAAAAAGTAAAAAATAATTCTTAATATAAGTTGAAAATAGTAATGAACAAAAAATACTAGTATTATTGTGAAAAAGTGTGGGTTGCTCGATAGACGAAAAATATGGCAAAGAGCGCCCCACGCTTTTTCACAATAATACTAGTATTTTTTGTTCATTACTATTTTCAACTTATATTAAGAATTATTTTTTACTTTTTAGTTTGATATGCTTTAAAAGCGTGTTTTTTTAGTTTTTTTAAACTATATTTGTTTATAGTATATTCGCAATGAAATGAAATAAAATAAGATATAATACTTTTTTGGGAAAACAAAATGTGTATACTGAGAAAAAATAAAAAAGATTCAACTATATTATTAGGCAAAGAAAAGTAACACTGTTTAACTTAAGGCAGTCAATATGGCGGAATTAGAGCGAGAAGTTGCCAACCGATAACACCTTGTATTATTGCATCATGTTACATATACGGTCGCATGTAATAGACTTGAATTGATATGAAAGGTATTACATGTATGTACATACATATGTATGTGGGTATATGAATAACGATCGCTTAAAATCGATTTCAAATTTTGTACAACGCTTTTATCAACTTGCAATGTTGTGTGTCCAGACAGCTATAAAAAGCTTTGCTTTGCAAAGTTCCTATAAAGTCTACACATCAACCTCGTTGGTTCGAGAGCAGGGTTGCCACTTTGGTAAATTGTTACCAAAATTGGTAGAAAAAATTTGGGTTGGTAAAAAGGCAAATTTTTTCTCATTTAGGTAGATTTTTGTTGAATTATTTAGTTTGAAAAAAAAAACAATAAAACTTTTCGTTCCCGTTTTATTTCTCGTAGTTATCTTTTTATTACAAATTTCTTTCCAAAAGTGCAGTCTACTTTATTGCATTAATTTTCGAACATTTTAATGCACACTTTTTATATACATACGAATAAATGTATATAAAGAACGGATAAGTATGTAATTACCCACTTCGACCCTTCGAAAAATATTAAATCAACGCATATTTTCATCAATGGCAATTGTTAAATGAAAAAAAAAACACAAAATAAAAACAAACAAAAAATTAAAACTACCAACGGGAATTTTTAGATGCACATTGTTGATTAGTCTGAAGTATTATGGGCTGTAAAACTCCATACATTAAATTGTTCTAAAAATTCAGAGTAAAAAGTTCGAAATTTAGACGGAAATTTATTGAATTTTTCTAAACGTTGTATTTAGCTTGAATCCTTGATTTTAAATGTTTGGGTAAAGCGCAAACAATATTCTTATAAAGTAATACCAAAAAAGTTTGGCTTGAAAAAAATGGTGAATATTAAAAAAAATTGCCAAGCGTTTTTTGAGTCACTGTATTTATATATAATAACTCCAGTTGAAGTTTTTTAAAATGATGAAGTTTCGTTGTTGCCTTTAGTTTCATTACTTTCGCTTTTGGTTGAAGGAAACTGAGAAGATGCTAATTATATGATCTCTTAAATAAAGAGTACCTTAAACACAATTTGAAGTCTTATTGAATTAACTGAAAAAATAACAAAACTATAGTTTTCATTAAAAAAACTAAAAAAAAAATTTTGGTAGATATTTTCTACAATTGGTAGATTTTCTTTCAAGTGGATGGTAAGTTTTTTTTTTCGTCAGTGGCAACCCTGTTCGAGAGGTAGATGTTGCCCTATGCACAACGTACGCTACAGCGGAAATGCGCGACAAGCCATTTATTTAAATGAAATTAATTGGTACTCGTACGTATGTACATACATATGTATATACATGTGTGTGCACCAATCTATTAATACCGTTGAATTATTTTAACATATATTGCAACATTTTATACAGACAATACTAAAAAGTAGAAAATACATAATATAAAAAAAACACTTTTTAATATACAACGCTTTTATAAGTGGACTAAAAAGTAGAAAATAATAATTCTCAGTCCCATAAAAAATTTCACAAAATTTCAACTTTTTATTTATTTGTAAGAGAATAAGTCTTAAATTCGCTCGTTTTTTTTACAATTACCACTTAGTTCAAAGCAACTTAATGTTTAAACAAACTAGTTCATCAGATGATTAACAACAATTTAACTGTTATATATTGCCTTAAAGCAAATATTATTTTTGCAAAGGACGCAAACTTTAAAATAAATAAATAATATAAAAAAAAACTTTTTAATATACAACGCTTTTATAAATAGAGAATAGAATTTGTTTTGATAACTTTTGATTTTAAATTTTAGCAAAAGTCATTATAAACAATTTATGAGGCTGAAAATGAAAAGAGGGGGGCGCATGCAATACAAAGCATTAGATTTAATTGACAATAGTCAAACTACATAACATAGACCTAAAATTTCTACAGAGAAACAACAAATTTGAGATCGATTTTAAGCGGTAGTTATTCATATATCCACATACATACACATATTGCTCTTCATATCAATTCTGGTCATTACATGCGCCTAAGGCTTTTCATTTTCAATTTCATAAATGGTTTGTAATGACTTCTGATAAAATTTCAAAATCAAAAGTTATCAAAACAAATTCTATGGGACTGAGAATTATTGTTTTCTACTTTTTAGTCCATTTTTAAAAGTGTTGTATATTAAAAAGTTTTTTATATTATTTATTACAACGCTTTTTTCAACTTGCAATGTTGTGTGTTCAGAAACTTTCATTGTTGTGTGTCCAGAAACTTTCAATGTTGTGTGTCCAGAAACTTTCAATGTTGTGTGTCCAGTCAGCTATAAAATCTTTCCTATAAAGTCTAGACATCAACCTTGTTGGTTCGAGAGGTAGATGTTGCCTTATGCACTACGTACACTACAGCGGAAATGGAGGACACGCCATTTCCTTAAATAAAATTAATTGGTGCACGTATGTATGTACTTACATATGTATATGCATGTGCGTGCACCAATCTATTAATATCGTTGATTTATTTTAATATCTATTGCAAAATTTTATACAGATAAGACTAAAAAGTAGAAAATAGATAATATAAAAAAAAACTTTTTAATATACAAGGCTTTTAGTAGAAAATAATATTCAANACTATTGCAAAATTTTATACAGAGAAGACTAAAAAGTAGAAAATAGATAATATAAAAAAAAAAAACTTTTTAATATACAAGGCTTTTAGTAGAAAATAATATTCAGTCCCATAGAATTTGTTTTGATAACTTTTGATTTTGAAATTTTAGCAAAAGTCATTATAAACAATCTATGAAATTGAAAATGAAAAACGTGGNCGGTCTCAAATTTGTTGTTTCTCTGTAGAAATTTTAGGTCTATGTTATGTAGTTTGACTATTGTCAATTAAATCGAATGCTTTTTATTGCATGCGCCCCGCGCTTTTCATTTTCAATATCATAAATTGTTTATAATGACTTTTGCTAAAATTTCAAAGTCAAAATTTATCAAAACAAATTCTATTCTCTATTTATAAAAGCGTTGTATATTAAAACGTTTTTTTTTATATTATTTATTTATTTTAAAGTTTGCGTCCTTTGCAAAAATAATATTTGCTTTAAGGCAATATATAACAGTTAAATTGTTGTTAATCATCTGCATGAACTAGTTTGTTTAAACTTTAAGTTGCTTTGAACTAAGTGGTAATTGTAAAAAAAACCGAACGAATTTAAGACTTATTCTCTTACAAATAAATAGAAAGTTGAAATTTTGTGAAATTTGTGTAGGTAAAAAAATCACACGGTTTAAAAAATTATTCGATTTTACAAATCAGGCGTACAACATAAGATTTGTTAAATTGGATGTCCACTGTATAACAAAGTGCAAATTTGATGTGTAAAAAATACATCAAAAAATATTTTTTTTTTGTTGAAGGTGTTGAGCATTTCTCTCCATATAGATAATAACGATTGTTCGTATCTTATTTGATGGAATGTTATTTCAGTAGAATATCTGTGCAGAAAGCTGCAACTAACCTTAGAATCAACTTTATATATTCCATGAATATGCCCCAAGTTTTTTTTATCATTAAGTATTTTAAGGCTAGGAAATATATGTATCTTCTATTCAAAGTTCAATTGATATACAGAGCTAANATGTTCGTATCTTATTTGATGGAATGTTATTTCAGTAGAATATCTGTGCAGAAAGCTGCAACTAACCTTAGAATCAACTTTATATATTCTATGAATATGCCCCAAGTTTTTTTTATCATTAAGTATTTTAAGGCTAGGA
>NW_016179333.1:0-7341 GCF_001687245.7 Rhagoletis zephyria | reverse complement strand
AAACGCGTTTTTTCGAAAAATATAACAACTCGTGAGATTTGCTCATATACGTATATTGAACCAGTAGCTACAGAGTATTCTTATACAGCAAGCAAAACACAGTATGGTTTTTAGTGTTTCCATTTTCCGGTAAAATCGTTACCGGATAGGGCTACGCTTGAGCCAGTATCTTTGTAATGAAACACACAAAATGGTTTCTCGCATTGTTGTTTAAAATCCACCTGCGTACAGATCCTCTAAAAGTAAGGGATCACATGATCACCCCCTGGCATTTCAGGAAGGAAATTGGCAAATTGGGTGACCGCTCGGAATTTTTTGTATACGCAGAACCAAGCAAGAAGACGGGCTGAAGATGTACAAGGTAGGTGTAAAAAGTGCAAGATATAAACGCTATCTGCTGACATGGCAAAAAAATCGGTCTGAAAATAAATTTGCGTAAGAAATTTGAATGCTTCGTAATGGAAGACGATATATACGAGCGTTTTCATCAGCTTCCTGAGGAAATGGTCCATAGCTTTATTTCGAAGAGGGTTGCCACCTTTTTCAAAAGTCGAATTTAATTAGATAAATTATACATAAGTTATATGAAATAATTAAATTTGGGTGTCGAACGGTTCGTCTCGGCGAGGAGAAGGTTCGTAGATATATTTTGAAAAGGGTTGCTACCTGCTTGAAACGTTTAATTAAATTAAATTATACACAAGTTATAATGAATATTAAATAAGGGGTGCCAAACGGTTCGCCGCGGGAAGGAGAAGTTTTATAGCTATATTTTTAAGAGGGTTGCCACTTGTTTCAAGTGTCGAATTAAATTAAATAAGGACAAGTTATATGAAATATGAAAATACAGGGGTAAAATGGTTCGTCTCAGTAAGGTGAAGTTGTATGGCTATATCTTGAATAGGGTTGCCACCGGTTTGAAATATTGAATTAAATAAAATTAGGACAGGTTATATGAAATATTTAGATATGCGTGTCAGACGAAAGAGTGAAACTTAAAAAAATATTTACTTTCAGCATTTATAATATTTTTGAGGTATTTAAAGAGGGCTGCCATCTGTTTGGAAAGCTCAATTCAAACTATCTAACAAGTTAAATGAATTATTCCAATATGGGTATCAATAGAAATGGGTTTGAAAGTGCTTAATTTCAAAACTACAAGTAGGAGAGTTGCCACCTGTTAAAAAGGCAATTAAACAAAATTAGGGAATGAAGGGAACTATGTAATTGAAATATGTACCACAATATGGGGGTCAGACGGAAAAGGCTTGTGAAGAATTCAGTTCTTCAAGGGGCTTGGCACATTCCGCAGGCGTAAAATATTTAATCAGCTATAGCTTTGGAGCCTTAAGTCACGTGAAATTGATATTTAGTGTGGAGACATTACTAAGGTAGGCGCTTATGTTGAACTAAAAGGGGTCGAGTGTTTAGAAGTAGAAGTAGGCGTGGCACCTCCCATAGGCGTGGTACATTCAGAGAACTATAACTTTGGAACCATAAGTCACATGCCTGCCAAATTTGGTGTGAAGACATAACTGTTGTAGACGCTTCTAGTAAGGTATACATATGTAAATAAATCTGTATAAGAAAGTGTGTGAGTTGCTTACAGCGAGAATAAAATAAAATATTTTAGTTTATATTCCAACTGGTTCAAAACCGATCATTATTTTTGTTTTTATTTGAGGCAGTCCTCAGTTGGTTTCATAAAACTCATTTGGGATATAATTCCCAACGCGACAATCCACTTAATGAACCTGAAACTTTAACTCCTATTTGATAAACAATGCTTCGAAAAGCTTAGTCAAAACATACATATCTATCTTATAACCAAACCGCCAGTGAACGAAAATGTAAGCTTTGGAGTTGGTTGTCTAAGGGTTACGAACTCGAAAAGAACAACGATTTGTGTAACCAACAGTTATCAAAATTGAACTGGATGGCAGAGGCGAAATAGAACAATGCCAGACAAACACGTTGAGTCAAAAAAAAACAAAAAACAACCAAAAAATAAATAAAAATAGAAGAACGATACGACAACCAACCAACGGGAAGTTGTAAGCAATAAATGCCAAACAAAGACTAGAGTAGCACCAAGCAAGCAAGGAAGGCTGGGTGACAGGATGGCAGACAGCATGACAGGATATACAGCAAATGCAACCATATTTATGGTACCACAATGAGAAGTTATCGTTGCGAAAATGTGAACGATGTGAGTTGAAAGCATAGCCGAAAGGACGGATGAATGCTCTAAAATTGGCAACAACAAAAATTACAACCTACAGCAACAAAAACAAAAAGAAAGAAAAACAGATCACAAAAATTGCTATGGAGTATTTAAAATTTCCGTCCGTTTTGTTGCTGCCGACTGATATGAAGATTAATGCTTTGGGGCGAAACAGGCGTTCGCCACCACACATCGAGCGCCTAATGCCAAGCGATTTTTGAGGGACAGGGGGGGCGGGGGCCATGTGTCAAATGGAAACTTAGACAGGGGCCGAACACAAGCTGAGCGCTGAACATTTAGACGATTACAACGGATATTGTTTAAACCAAAAGTACAAAAGTACATGCTGTGCAACACAACAGGGAGGCAAGGCCGGCAAGCAGGAAGCAAACAAAAAAATAGATAGGACTTGCTAACTTTTTTTCGAACGCTTCCTGCTCCTCGGCTGCAGACAAATGATTTGGGTAATTTCAGATTGACAATCATTCGGGCATTTAATCACATTTCCATAGGGTAGCAGCAACAACGACAATACAGTGGAAAAAAATTTCAGATATTCACGAAAATATTTATACGGAAGAAGAAGCTGGCGAAAATATGCACATAACCACAATATCAACAATAACAATGCATGCAACAAGAAGAAGCAGATGTGAGCAAAGTGAAGCAACAAAAGTTACAAAGTCGGAAGCTGGGGTATATTGCAATTATTTTTAATGTCAGTTTAAATTGTTGATGAGTCTAAGGATTAAAAGCAAGCTGGTAGAGTGAAGTGAAGTACAGTTGAGTTGAGTAGATTAGGGAGAGGTGGTATCATGTGCGGGAGCGGTAGATTAGCGCAACAGTCGAAAAGCATAGNAAGTTACAAAGTCGGAAGCTGGGGTATATTGCAATTATTTTTAATGTCAGGTTAAATTGTTGATGAGTCTAAGGATTAAAAGCAAGCTGGTAGAGTGAAGTGAAGTACAGTTGAGTTGAGTAGATTAGGGAGAGGTGGTAGATATCATGTGCGGGAGCGGTAGATTAGCGCAACAGTCGAAAAGCATAGGAGACAAATGAGATAATGTGTTATGATATGGTTGTGGTCGCTTACTAATGCTTGCACTAATGATGCTAATGATGATGATGACGACGATGAACAACAAAATGGAGATGATCATTTAATAAGGATAATACTTATTGTTGAAAGTTGGCAAGAAGAGNAAGCTGGTAGAGTGAAGTGAAGTACAGTTGAGTTGAGTAGATTAGGGAGAGGTGGTATCATGTGCGGGAGCGGTAGATTAGCGCAACAGTCGAAAAGCATAGGAGACAAATGAGATAATGTGTTATGATATGGTTGTGGTCGCTTACTAATGCTTGCACTAATGATGCTAATGATGATGATGACGACGATGAACAACAAAATGGAGATGATCATTTAATAAGGATAATACTTATTGTTGAAAGTTGGCAAGAAGAGAATGATGTAATGCAGGCAGCCACAGCAACAGCATACCGAGCCGATTGTTGGACCGCAGTTGGAATGCTTTCGTAAAGCATAAAATTCCGCACATTTCAAAGTGCTCATAGAAACTTAATTCAGTTGAGTTGCGGTTAGCCGACAGGCGCACACGCACGCACACACAGAAATGTACAAAGTCGAACGGTAGCAAATGCATAGAGAGGAGAAGGGGTACGCAAGTAAGGGCGCCACAGACNCAGCCACAGCAACAGCATACCGAGCCGATTGTTGGACCGCAGTTGGAATGCTTTCGTAAAGCATAAAATTCCGCACATTTCAAAGTGCTCATAGAAACTTAATTCAGTTGAGTTGCGGTTAGCCGACAGGCGCACACGCACGCACGCACACACAGAAATGTACAAAGTCGAACGGTAGCAAATGCATAGAGAGGAGAAGGGGTACGCAAGTAAGGGCAATGCAAGAATGGAAAGGCAAGGATGGCACATAGCATATACAAACGTACATATGTACATGCATGCCAGCAAGCCAGCCTGAATGTAGGCAACACACAGCCGCTTGCCTTGCTCTACTCGATCTGAAAAGAGGAAAGAGATTAAAACTATTAAAATGAAGCACCAATACAATTCACAGCGGCAGAGCGAGTACCCAGTGCCCGTGCCTGTGGTATGCGTTGCTTAGAAGAGCTTAGGTTAAAACTATTTATAAATTTACATATGCATACAAACATTTATACATATTTGCTATTTTGCTTACCAACTCATCCTAATCCTGGCTCGAAAATCTGCTTGCCGCATGCCAACTGTTGCCAGTTTAGCTAGCAGGCCGACAAACAGACAGCGCAGCAAACCGAGTTGTGTGGCTTGCAGTACGCCGGAAACGTACCACATTTGTTTGCATTGTTGCATGAAATCATCTTAGTGGCAGCATTGTTGCTATCATACAGCTTCAGCTTGTTGTTGTTGCTAATATACATGCATGTAATGCATATGCAAGTTGCCAAATTTTGCAGTGCTTTGCTAGTATGTAATTGTATGTATGTATGTATGTATGGGTTCGTGCTTTCAAGTATTTGATTTTGTTGAGGTCCAACACAGAGTAACAAAGTTAATGAGCTTTAAAAGCGCTTAAGTAGNCATACAGCTTCAGCTTGTTGTTGTTGCTAATATACATGCATGTAATGCATGCAAGTTGCCAAATTTTGCAGTGCTTTGCTAGTATGTAATTGTATGTATGTATGTATGTATGTATGTATGCCTGCATTCAAGTATATGATTTGTTTTTGTTGCGGTCCAACACAGAGTAACAAAGTTAATGAGCTTTAAAAGCGCTTAAGTACCGTCGCTGTAGAAGGCAAAGGCGAGTGCTGGTGGAAACTTGCGCGTGAAAAGGCGGAAGCTAAGTTGAATGCGGCATTGGAATGCCCCTAAAGTAGTGTTTTGGGGTTTGTGATAGTTATTAAAATAAATTTTAGCAGATAAAATGTAGCAAATTGTATTTAGTTGCGCACTAATGGCGCCAGCTATGGTGGAGGTTTTATTTTGATTTATTTTTTTTTAATGTGCTGCGATTGTTGCTAAAGGCTTGAGAGAAATTCTTTCAGCAGTCGGAGTTGCAGTGTATGATTATGAATAACTAGCTTTTGTTCGCCAATCAATGTAACAAAACATAAACGAAAATAAAAAATTTGATTAAAAAAGTTGGTCATTAGGGCGAGTCAATTTGTATGGGAGATTTTTTCGACTAGCGTAGACTGATTCTATGTGCAATTCTAAGAAAATTTGCCAAGGCAACCGTGGGCCTGAAATTAATTTGGAGTTTGCCAAAATGCGAAAATAGGTATCTTAGCATTTTACTGTAGTGTCGGAAAGAAGTGCTTAAATTGCATATAAAAACAAGCTATAAGGGGTTCTTTGATATGAGGAATCCATTCCTGCAATTGTTTTTCTTAAACTTCCACCAGAAGGCGCAACAGTGATCATTTTCACATTTTCTTCGAAACCAATTCTCGCAATTTGGCAAACTCCAAGTTGATTTTAGACACATGGTTTCTTTCGCTGCAATACGCGCATAGGACCCGCCCTATTTCTTATGGTCTCGAGGTTCCACAACATGGTCAATTAAAATTGTTTTCGTAATAGAGCTATTTACAACCTGTTTCATTTGACACCCATATAGTAATATTTCATTAAAGTAACTGATTAAATTTAATTAAGACTTTTAAACAGGTGCTAAGTATTTTGAAAAATGTTTTCGAAATAAAGCCTTCTCAACCAATTTTTGTTTACCTTGACATTCTTTTGTAATGCTTCGTTTTAATTATTGATTAAATTTAATTAAGAATTTTTAACAGGTGGCAACGCTCTTAAAAAAGATTTTCGAAAAAAGCTTTCTTATACCTCATTTGTTTGCCAGCTATATTGTAGTACTGTATTTAACTTGCGAAAAAGTCGGATTTGAATTCTAAACAAGTGGCAACTACTGTTACAAATATTTTCAAACAAAGCTTTGTTAAAGCTTTTTCGTTTGCCACCGATATTGTAATACCTCATAAAACTTATTATTGAAATTTCATTTTAGTTTTTTAAAAGGTGGCAATACTCTTTTGAAAATATATTCATAATTAAAAGTTTTTAAATTTCGCTCTTTTATCGTAATATTTAAATGAACTTATAATTTAAAGTAGAATTAAAATATTTTGTACATTTATTCGAATAATATGCTCTATGTTAATAAAGGTCATAAGCTACCTGTGTGCCCAATTTTATACGACGAAACCCAATAAACACACTCACTCACAAACTTTCACATTTATGTAGATACATATATTAGTATGTTTTAATTTAGCTGGCGGTGGCAACCCTCGTCAAAAATTATTTTTGAATTTTTTGAATTAAATAATTTTGAACCACTTTCATTTGACATCCACATGGGTTTGATACTTTGTTTAACTTATCAATAAGTCGATTTTACCTTTTAAACAGGTGGCAACACTCTAAAAATATTTTTTGTTTCGATTCCCTAACATCTCCACTGTTGTAATATTTTATTTAATTATAAAATAGTATACATAGTTACCTTCAAAAAGTGCCTAATTTCAAAACAAACTCCCACTCCCTACATCTTTACTCATTGCTTCCCGGAAATCATACTAAAAATATCGATTCAAAAATTTTCACCGAACAACTTTAATCTAAAACTGTTTTCGAACAAGTACCCTCCGCTACACATACAAGATAAAAAAACTTCGCTATTAATTAGTTTTCTAACGTTAATAATATAAAAGTTCTATGTCTAACCTTTGACGACCCCCAGCTGTTGTTTACAACACAGCAAAGTGCTTTAACAACACCAACAACAAAATAATAAACAATCAACTAAAAAGGCTGCTGGTAAAATTTCGTTCCTCACCTCGCCACAACTAGCCGAGCGAGCAAGTATGAAAATTACACAAACAAATGCAAAGTACGCACCGCACCCACCAGAAAAGCAGAAGAGTGAGTAAACATGTCGACGAATAAAATACAAAACAAAAGGTCAGCGCTAGTTTAAAGCGCATACAGCGACGAGTTCAAAGAGCATTTTTAGTGAGTTCGGCGCCCTCTGCACAAATAAAAGCAACAACTATGTAACGCCATAAGCACTACTAAAAAAAAAA
>NW_016179331.1:0-7342 GCF_001687245.7 Rhagoletis zephyria | reverse complement strand
AGTATAGATTTATTACAACTATTTACTTCCCTCCAGCAAAAACCCAAAATATTGCTATCCAATTATGCAGACATTCACAAACATATGTACTTAGTTTATTTAATGGCATGTTTTTTTTTACGTTTATTAGCAAAACTCTTTACGTTGCATTGATTGCTCACCCTCACCCTCACAAGTAATTAATTTAAACATATTTTTTTTTTTTAATACCAGCTGTATCTTTTGTAACTATATCTCATTCCTCAAGTTCTTTCACTTTACTAACCCCTAGTGGGATTTTCTTCCCATCCTCTGACACAATCAACTTCTGCCGCTGCTTTTTTGCAGCAAAAAAGTTTACGATTTTCCACTTTTTCTCACACATTCTTGCGCTTCGCCATCGGGTGCTGCCATGCTACTACAGCAACGTACTTGTCATTGCTGTTGTTGCACTTGTTGCTTGTTGCTGGCCTTATGTTTTCCTCTTGTATTGTATGTAGTATGTACCTATGCATCTTTTAATTAAAGGCACACTTTCATTTTGTTTTTTTTTTTTTTTTTGCGTGCCACTTTTTGCTCACTTAAAGGCGGCCAGCCAGTTGCCAGCAGTGGCAGCAAGCAGCAGCAGCTGTGAACAGTGAAGACATCTGCTGTTGATGGGTGTAGTTGGTCATGTGGCTGAAAGTTCTTGAATATCTCTTCCCCCTTTTTTGGTTTTTGCTACGCAATGTTCTTACTCTTGCTTCGGTTGTTGTCATTTACCCAGCATACAGTAGCATATGTGAAACGCATATGCCGGACGAGTACTTGCGTAGCTGGTTCTTGAACATGGGTACTACCATTTCCTCTGTTACTTCTTTTTTTTTCACTGTCAATCTGCAACTAGCTGCAATGCAAAATTGTTGCTGCACGCAGTTGTTTTATCGCTCGCAAGCTTAGTAACTTACTAGCTTGTTTGGCTGTGTGTGTGTGTGTGTGCTTTTTGCTTGTGCCGTTGTTGGCAGCAGCGAAGAACTAGTTACGATGACAAGAATAAAATAAAGCTAAGAGAGAAGAAATAAAAAAACGAGATCACATTCTAGACAGCAAACTTTTTAATTTGCCATGAATTGGCGTATTTAAGTATTTCAATTTCTGCTTATGGAATGCTGCGGTTGTTGTCTATTTTCTGTTGTCAATTGTTGCTCTTTTTTTCGCTTGCATGCTCTTATTTTGCTTAGAAAATAATTGACATGAAAACGTATTTATTATTTGCACGCACAAACATATGTACATATGTATGTATATACACGCACGCAGTTAAATAGTGTCAGTGGAGTCAAGGCAAAAGCCACAACCAAAGAATGTAGACTGAACCCCAATTATATGTACGTATGCACATTAGGGTGGTCCAAAAACAGTAAAGTCGGAATTGTAATGCTCTCACCCCCTTGGATTGTTCTATATCGAAAAAGTATACCTCTATTTTTTTATTTTGAAATCAAAAAATATTTAGAGGTCGCTCAAAGTTTTTCATGTATTTTTATATGGAAAAAAAACTTACGTAGAAATGGTATAGAATTCTTGAAAATCAATATTTTTCGATCGGAAAACTCTGGTTCTCTTCAAAAGACTTTCAATAATAATACCCAATTGCTTATTTAACCATTTTTTAACACTAACGATTTTTTATTGGTCGACCCATTGCTTTTTTCGGGGCTTTTGGGGTTTTTGGCGGACGTATATCGTCCCGTTTCTGCCTTAACCTCGTATCTACAATATGGTAGTTTTTCAGAAAGCAAGAAAAACTTTTATTTTCTCTCAGTAAAACAAAGTACTAAGATTCTATGCCTTATTGTTTTAGTTTTGTCATTACGGATATGTACTGAATTTTGTTTTTTATTTATTTACGAATATTCCGAAGTTGTAACAACTTTTGTTAGTTACGACGTTCCGTTCTGCATTTTTTTTAGTCAGGAAATAGCAGATACGATGTTACAGCTTTCATGCGAAATCTCTGTCGATCATTTTAATATTATTGTGAAGAAAAATGCTAAATTGTAGTTATATAAATGTTATTGGTGGATGTATTTTTATTTAAAAAGTAACGTTGTGGACATGATTTAAGCTAAAAAATTTAAAAAATCAAAGGAAATTTCAAAAAGTTAAACAAATTCCCTCACTTTCTGTAAGGATAAATTCTTAAATGAGCAAAGAATAAGAAATTATTTTAAGTGGTAAAACTTAAGTTATCATAAAAGCTGTGGTAATCTAGTGGAAACAGCTTTTTCATACTCTGCAGGTCGTTAAATTTTCTATTTGCTATTTGTATGGAGTAAAATTATTTTTAAAAATATCAATTTTCGTTTTTCTTTGGGGTGACAAGGCCCAATCGTTATTGTAATCCAACTTATAGTACATGCCGGCAGAGTCATATTTTAAACATTTTAGGTCTGTAACTTGCGGATCACCCGTTTTAAAGCCTGGCCATATAGATTTGTAAAACTGTATTCCCGAAAAGTTTTTGAAGAATTTGTGATCTATATAGTGTCCTTTATATGGTCCTGGAGAGACTCTAGCGTCTGTGACAATTCGAACGAAATCAGCTGGAATATACATCTCCTTGGACTTTTTTTTTCTCTCTATTGTTGAATGTACTGAGTCACATTCCATCTGAGTATGTCCGACTGTTAAATATTTTTGATAAATTGTTGCATTATGTTTAATTGCAATGAATTGCAATACGTTGGCCAACGTGACATTTCGGGTCTGCGCACAACAACCATCCCTAAATAGAACTGTTGGAATGTTAAGGTCAGAATGTTCTTCTAAAAAGTGAGCAACACAGGAGGCGAAAACATTTGAGTCCATCCCCCCTTCACCTTCGTGCCAAATGTAACAAAATACCTCGGATGTTTTCAAATTAAAAAACGTAAATTGATGTACAGCAAGTTTTTGCTTAAAGTAAGTTGATGATGCAGCTATTAGTGGCACTAATTGAACAGCTTGTACATCTAAAGTATAGACATTTATTTCACCTCCTAAGGCTTTTTCTTTATCATAATCCTTTTCCATTCTTGCCTTATGTTTATTACTAGTGTGTTCTTCGTAGGATGTTTGGTCAATATTGCCGTTCTTGAAACTAAAGCATAGGTCACACTGATCTTTTTTAGGTTTAAATAAACCAATGTTCAGAGTGTGTGTAACTTTTAAAAATGATACATAAGAAGATTTTCCATTAAGTAGAATATTTTTATCTGCGAAATACTGTTCGTAAGCTTTGAATACATCTTTGTAAGAGCTATAAGTGAGGTCGACATACAGTTTGTCTGTTTTTTTCCTACAATAATGGGATTCCATCTTGGGAAGCATTTGTAAGAAGTCTATGGTATGCTTTTCTTTTTGAAAATTGATTGCGGACAACTTTCTAGCTTTTGTTACTGTTCGAAGAGGAACTCCATAATCATTAGATTTTTCAATCCAATTATTAACAGCAGATTCCCCTAAGCCGAAAGTGCTTAAAAACATTTTTTTGCAGACTGGTACTTTTTTGCTGCATATGTTTATAAAATATCTTAATGTTTTATTACGTCTTGAATTAGAATCTGTTTTATTTGTACGGCGAGCTACGGTACGCTTTTCCACTAGGTTCGCAATCATCACTTTTCGCTCTTCCCAAGTCATGTTTTTCCAAAATGAATTAAACAACTCTTTCCTCTCAGCTTCCGTGACTTCGTTANCTCCACTAGGTTTGCAATCATCACCTTTCGCTCTTCCCAAGTCATGTTTTTCCAACATGAATTAAACAACTCTTTCCTCTCAGCCTCCGTGACTTCGTTACATTTAAAATAGTTACTCTTTTCACACTTCTTGGAACTGCAACTTGGTAAGAGTATACGTTTCTCCCTTTTCTGCTACCCTATTATTTTACCGCTCGCTTTTTTTACACTGTAGTACTCTTTTCCTTTTTGTCTAGCATTTTTGTTACCATTTTTTTGCCCATTTTTTTGCCACCTATCCATTGTCCCCTGCCCTTTCTTTCTCCTATTTTTAGTAACCATACCTGAGTTTTCATCTATTTCATTTCTGCGAAAGCAAGAATCGCTTGAATCACTAAAATTACTTGTTGTAACTGGGTGGATATCAGTGTCAGAAACCTGATCGAAATCTTGATAAGAGGACAAACATTATGGTAATTTTTTTCAATAAATTCTCCCGTTTTCTCATCTAGGATGAAACTTGTGGATTGTGATTTAGGTTTATTATTTAAGGATTTTCCATCACATTCAATGAACCTGAATACCCCTGTCGTTTCATCTAACACTACAACTTGTTGTTTGTTAGAANCACTACAACTTGTTATTTGTTAGAAGAATTAGAAGTTGTTGGTATTACTGGTGCCTAAACATAATTACTTAGAAATTTTATTATCAATTCGAAATTGTGTCAGAAAAACAGATGATCTTACGGATGATTGGTTTATTTCAAATGTAGTAGCTAAATTTAATTGCTGATAAACTTCGTCCATAATTCTATATCTAAAATCAAAAANGTTGTTGGTATTACTGGTGCCTAAACATAATTACTTAGAAATTTTATTATCAATTCGAAATTGTGTCAGAAAAACAGATGATCTTACGGATGATTGGTTTATTTCAAATGTAGTAGCTAAATTTAATTGCTGATAAACTTCGTCCATAATTTTATATCTAAAATCAAAAAATCTCATTAAAAAGCAAGTAATTTGAGGTAAGAATAATATACATACTTTGAGTTCTGAGGTAATGTACATATTCATATATAAAACTATAATCGCCTTCTTACTTAAACTGCTCTGTTTAATAAAAATTTATATTTCATTTAATGTGCACTGCTTTTGATCAGTCAGCTAAGTAACTAGATTTTTGTCAACGAACTCACTTATTTGCATTTTATATGCTGCGATTGTGTGTANATCGCCTTCTTACTTAAACTGCTCTGTTTAATGAAAATTTATATTTCATTTAATGTGCACTGCTTTTGATCAGTCAGCTAAGTAACTAGATTTTTGTCAACGAACTAACTTATTTGCATTTTATATGCTGCGATTGTGTGTATATAAGACCTTTTCGCTTAATTTCTGTAATACGAATGTAGATACGAGGAAAAAGAATGAACAATAAAAAATATAACGGTTATTTTTTTGACATTCTAATTATTACCTCACATTGGGTGACAGGTTCTCAGTGTTGCCACATAAAAAACCACATTTCTCAAAAAATGTAGTTACGTGGTTAAGGCAGAAACGGGACGAATATATTATAGTTGCTATGCAAAAATGGTTAAATAAACAATTGGGTGTTATTACTGCAGATAAACAGAGTTTTCTGGTAGAAAAATATTGGTTTTTAACTATTCTATACCATCCCTACGAAAAGTTGTTTTTTCCCCATATAAAATACATACATATATGGAAACTTTGGTCGCTTTGAGCAACCCCTAAATATTTTTTTATTTCCAAAATAAAAAAATAAGGGTATATTTTTTTCGGTATATAACAATCCTAAGGGGGCAAAAAGCTTAAAAATTCCGACTTTGCTTTTTCACATGCATTTTTGGACCACCCTAATGTGCATATGTGTGGCATGACTGAAAAAAGAACATGTGCTAGAAAATAGAAAACTTGCTAAACAAAAAATTACTCTACACTTTCAGCCACAAATGGACTTGTTGACGGCAAGTTTTACTCTTCTTTCAATTTTCGTTTCTTTCTATCTTCATTCTTTGTCCTGTTTTGTAGTTTTTTTATGCGATCAACTAGTTTCAATTTTGCAGCTTTATCATTGGTTTCTATTAAGTTTTCGGTGAAGGAAAAACTATTTAGTAAGAAAAAACTTCTATCGGTCAATCAAATGGACAGAATTTCTTATTCGTCATTATTTCCAGCAAATGTTCCAATTATTGGCTTAAGAAGTTACCAATGCTTGAATGCATAATGACAACATAACTTTATATAAATAGTTTAAGAAGGTAGTACTTTGTAAATATTTTGAAGAGAGTTGCCACCTGTTTTAAATGTCGACTTCAGTTAACTTATGCGCAATGTTAAGAAATCTTTAGTTTGAACACTAAGGGCGAATTTCAAATAATTATTTAAACGGCACTTAAGTTTAGTTTTGGATTGCCATTTAACTTTCGTTAGGTTTTCGATCAACTTTATTTAAATATCCCAAACAAATGGCAACACTGTTACTTGCTCCTTCAAATTGTTGTTACATTTGTTTGTTTACATTTTGCACTGAACATCTGATTGTTGTTTCGTAACGTTGATAAACTTTTCTTTTTTTTTGATGCGATCAAAGGGTTGCATATTAGGGTGGTCCAAAAATATATGTGAAAAAGGAAAGTAGGTGAGTTTTGTGCTCTCACCACCGAGGATTGTTATATACTGAAAAACATATGCCCCTAATTTTTTATTTTGAAATTAAAACAATATTTAAAGGTCGCTCAAAGTTTTCCATGTGTTTTGTATGGAAAGACACTTTTCGTAGAAATGGCATAGAAATCTGACAATCAATATTTTTCGATCGGAAAACTCTGGTTCTCTTCAAGAGATTCTCAGTAATAATAGCCAATTATTTATTTAACCTTTTTTCATATCAACTAGGTCTACCAAAACCCCCACAAAATGCAATGGGGGATAAATAAAAAATCATTAGTATTAAGAAATGGTTGAATAAATAGTTGAGTATTGTTATTGGAAGTCTTCTGAAGGGAACTAAATATTTCCGATCGAAAAATATTGATTTTCAAGAATACCAAACCATTTCTAAGAATAGTTGTTTTCTCCCATATAAAACACATGGAAAACTTTGAGCGCTTTGAGCTGGGTAAGAAAATTAAAATTCCAACTTTACTTATTTTGGCCCACCCTGTTGCATATCTTATATTTAAATAGCCAATATTGGCCATTTAAGTGCAGGTTTTTGAAGTTAATCAACAATCTCTACTACTTAAATAGGCCATCTGGGATTGGGCTTAAGAATTGTTTTGAGGTGTTTAAAAAGTTTAATTAAAATTATCCAATAAGTAAAATGGTTCCGTGCGCAGAAGTGGAAAACTTTTGACTGCCATTCACCTGGGAGGGGCCAGAAGCGATTCTTGTGCGTACGATTCAAACCGCAGCTCACAACGTCCGGATATTTACATCCACGTATCCTCTGGGTAGCAACCAAACACCCGTTTGGGAGCGAGCTAAAGTGAGAAGGCGTAAAACTTCGCGTGCGCTGGGTTTGGGTCCCGCCACGTTAAAGCCCCGCCCAATTAAAAGAAAAAAACAGCCTCGGATGAGACCCCCAAGGAAAGCTTAACGTCGAAAAGCTGCAATCACAACCGACAGCCAGCG
>NW_016179330.1:0-7342 GCF_001687245.7 Rhagoletis zephyria | reverse complement strand
AAATCGCTTAGGCGGTTACAGCGCCAAATAAGAAGAAGAAGAAGTCGTTTTCCTTGTTTGCACTTGGCTCAGAAGCTTCTTACGTCAGTCAATTTTTCAAAGGTTATTCCTTGTATATCTCTTCTAATTATAGGCTATCAAAAATTCGCTAGGTGGCGCTCCAGTCGAGTATTTATGAGCCGATTTGTTGAAAATAATAATATGAATAATATAATGCAGATCTGGCATCACCCGTAGTATAGAAACACAATTTATCTACTTAGTCTTATACCCTTTTGTTGTTCCTTCTTCCGGTTGAATTGAAATAAAAGAGAACACATTAAATTAAGGCTCCGCGTTTTACTGCGTATTTAACACGGAATTATCAACAGGTTATGGACCTGCACATTTCCACTGCGCTAAGGGAGTGCACATATATACGCAAACGTGAAATAGAGTCTCCACGTGGCGTCTAACAAGAAAGATTGTGAGTTAAAATTATCGTCAGTACACATTTGCGATTAACACGTTGGCACATCGCATTTGAGCTATCCAAATATCCAAAAGCCTTCAAAAGCTCACACCACACAACTGGTGGTAAAAGGAAGTGTTATACATACATAAAGCTCGTATGACAGTTTAACTCACGGATCACAGAAATGACTTTCAACAACGAAGGAAGGAGAAAGCAAATAGAAACGCGCACAAAAGTCGTAGCTTAGTAAAGTCAACATTCGACATTTGACAACGAAAATTAAAAGGAAATTAAAACATACAGAATAAAACAAATGAAGAGTGAACAAAAAGACGAATCAAAACAAAACAGCGAAATAGAAGAAACAAGTGATCAAATTGAATTACAGCAAATAGCAGTTTCAAATTTAGTCCCCGTGCAGCGTTCAAAAATGAGTTTTACGACAGTCAAAATTGAGCCTCTCGGCAAAGATAACTTTGACACCTGGAAAATACAGGTGCAGGCAATTTTGACGAAAAACGAAACGTGGAAGTACGTGAATGGTAGCTGCGTGAAGCCAGCAGCACCAATCGAAGCAGTAAACAACTGGGAAGACAACGATGCTAAAGCGAAGTCAGACTTGGTGTTGTCAATGAGTCCACCTGAACTGCAGCAAATAAAGAACTGTCGCACTTCGAAAGAAGTTTGGGATAAACTACACTCAGTTTATCAATCACGTGGGCCAGCCCGGAAGGCGATGCTACTCAAGTCGCTCATTTTGCACAAAATGTCACCCGGTGATGATATGCGCGAACATCTACGAAAGTTTTCTGAGATAATCGACAAATTAATAGAAATGGAATTAGTTGTTATAGAGGAGCTTTTGACAATCCTGCTCCTTTACAGCATTCCGACCGAATACGAAACCTTTAGAATAGCTATCGAGTCACAGGAAAAATTACCAAAACTAGAAATCTTGAAAGTTAAGTTGCTCGAAGAGTTTGAGGCACGTAATAGAAATGGCACTGCAACATCTGAAGACGTTTTGTACGCGAACAAAAGCAGCGTAGGCAAGAAAGGCAGCAGGCCTCCAAACACCCACGACGCAGATCAACAAAGAGCCACTTTCAAGTACGCTTGCCACACATGCGGAAAGATCGGACACAAGGCCAGGGAGTGCAAGTCAAAAAGTTTCAAGAACAGAACACAACGGCAGAGACGGAACCAGAACGATTCATCATGTAATGCTGAAGAGGTCGTTTTAGGAGCAAGCAACACATCTGCGAGTAGCAAATGGTGTCTCGATTCAGGTGCATCGTCGCATATGTGCTCGTTTCGTGAAAAATTCACATCGTTTGAAGAATCAGATGGTAATACATTAGCATTAGCAAACAATAGTTTCACGAAAATAGCAGGGCGCGGGGTAGTCAAAGTCATGTCAAGCACAGGTTGTAATGTCACACTTAACGATGCGTTGTACGTACCGGACCTTCGTACGAACCTATTGTCAGTACCAAAAATGACTCAACATGGCCTTGATGTGACATTTACGGGGAATAAAGCCATAGTAAAGAACAAGGCGACAGGCGCAAAAGTTCTTATTGCAAAGCGAGAAAACAATTTGTATTACGTCGAAGAATTATTAGAATCGGCAGCGGTAGCTAATACCAAACTCTCGACACTTCAAGATTGGCACGAAGCATTCGGCCATCTAAACGAAAATGACCTGAAAACAATAATAGACAAAAAGAAAGTGATTGGCGTTAACGCAAACACTAAAACGAGCCTAGCCATGTGTAGCACTTGTATTCAGGGAAAGCTAACCCAAAAACCTTTCCCAAAATCGAACCGCACAACCAATGACGTTTTGGAGTTAGTACACAGCGACGTGTGCGGGCCAATGAAAACACAGTCGTTTGCAGGCTCACGCTACTTTGTCACATTCATCGATGACAAGAGTAAATGGTGCGAAATCTTCTACTTGAGGCACAAAAACGAGGTCATAGACAAATTTAAAGAGTACAAGAGTTTGGTCGAAACCCAGTCCGGCAAAAGAATAAAGTGCTTGCGCAGCGACAATGGCACTGAATATACATGTAATGCCATGAGAGACTTTTTGAAAACCGAAGGTATAAGGCAAGAATTCACCATCGAATATACACCTCAGCAGAACGGAGTAGCCGAGCGCAAAAATCGAACCATCGTTGAAATGGCTAGATGCATGCTAATACAATCTGGGCTCCCTCCGGCTTATTGGGCGGAAGCCGTCAACACAGCAAATTACTTACGCAATCGCTGCCCATCGCAAAGTATAAATGGTGAAACACCTTACAAAATATGGACTGGGAAGACCCCACATGGCGGGTACCTGCAAAAGTTTGGTTGTATCGCATACATGCTAGATAAAACCACAAGTAAGTGTAAATTTAAACCAAAGTCCTTAAAATGTATATTTGTAGGCTATTCCGATACGTCGAAGGGTTACCGCTTGTGGGACCCCATCGCTAGAAAGATACGCCGAAGTAGAGACGTGATATTTACTTCGCAGCAGAACCCAGAAACGTACGAAGAATTCCTCCCGAACAGTATTGAAATACTCTCGCATTTAGAACCAAACAAAACAAAGGTGCAGGCACAAGCAGATTCAAAAGAGCAGCCACAAATACACGAAGAGAGAAAGAGTGCTTCGAAAGTCCACATTACGCCAGCGTTGAAACGAGGTAGAGGTCGCCGAAAGAAAGTCTGGACTAGGTCCCGCGGCAGACCCCGGCTGGAACATAACATGGTACCGGTCATCGAAACACCAACAAGCGACGAAAGCTCCACAAACGATGAGAGTACACAACCCGAAGATATTCCTTTTAGCACCGCATTAATCCAAAGTACGGATCCTGAAAATAGCACAGAAGCACTCTTAAGTCCTGAAAGAAGCGAATGGAAAAAAGCCATGTTAAAAGAGTACCGCACACTCCTCGCGAATAACACATGGGAAATAGTAGACCGTCCAGTTGGGAAAAAAGTTGTTGAATCAAAATGGGCGCTACGCACAAAATACAAGCCAGACGGAAACATTGACAGTAGGAAGGCTAGACTCGTAGCAAAAGGTTTCACCCAGAGGGCCGGAATCGACTACAATGAAACCTTTGCCCCAGTAGCCAGGCTGAACACAATCCGCTCACTTATGGCCATATCTGCAGAAATGGGCTTGGAAGTTCACCAGCTGGACTTTGTAAGTGCCTACTTAAATGGAACGATTGAAACTGAAATTTACATGACTCTACCTAATGATTTGCATGAGGTAGTAGGTGAGACTGAAGGCGCCAAATACTCCGAAAACAAGGTATGTTTACTAAAAAAGGCAATTTATGGTCTGAAACAGTCAGGCCGACTGTGGTATAAAAAGCTGGATAAGAAACTGCAAGGCATGAACATGTCGGCATCGAAATGTGATCCATGCTTGTACATACACAGAGACAAAGGCATCACTGCACTCATTGCCATATATGTCGATGATTTGATCGTGGCATCGAATAGTAAGCAAAAATTAGCACAATTGAAAGGTGAGCTTGCCTCCACCTTCGAAATGAAATACTTGGGGCCTATAAAGTTTTGCCTCGGAATCGAATTTAATCAATGTCTGGAAACTAACACCGTTACAATGNGCCTCCACCTTCGAAATGAAAGACTTGGGGCCTATAAAGTTTTGCCTCGGAATCGAATTTAATCAATGTCTGGAAACTAACACCGTTACAATGTGCCAATCGAAATACGTTGCTCACTTGTTGAAAATATTCGACATGAATGACTGCAAACCAGTCAGTACACCTGCAAACTCGAGTATAAAACTATCCAAAGAAATGTCTCCAAAGACAGAAAAGGAGCGCCGTTCTGTAAGTAAATTGCCATACCAGAACTTAGTGGGCTCGCTTATGTACCTTGCCGTGTCCACCAGGCCAGATATTGCCCACATAATCAGCGTATTGAGCCAATTTAACACCAACTACGGAACCGCACACTGGGTGGCAGCGAAACGTGTATTACGCTACTTAAAAGGTACGAAGAATCTCGGAATTGCTTTTACTTGCACCAAAAGCAAATCGTTGGAAGGATTCGCAGATGCTGATTGGGGATCCAACGTTGACGACAGACGGTCGTACACCGGCTTCGCGTTTACGTTAGCCCGCGCAGCCGTAAGCTGGGAGTCCAGAAAACAAAGAACCGTGGCCGTCTCAAGTACCGAAGCTGAGTACATGGCTCTCTCCGATTCAACGAAAGAAGCTATACACTTGAAACGTTTAATAAATGAAATATTAGGTAAAGATCAAACAGTAGTCATCTACAACGACAACCAAAGCGCCGGGAAGCTGAGCAAAAATCCTCTATTCCACAATCGTACCAAACACGTCGACATTCGTCATAATTTCGTCCGAGAAGCCGTTGAAAGAAAAGACATCTAAATAAAGTATATAAGCACAGAAGAAATTNGGCCGTCTCAAGTACCGAAGCTGAGTACATGGCTCTCTCCGATTCAACGAAAGAAGCTATACACTTGAAACGTTTAATAAATGAAATATTAGGTAAAGATCAAACAGTAGTCATCTACAACGACAACCAAAGCGCCGGGAAGCTGAGCAAAAATCCTCTATTCCACAATCGTACCAAACACGTCGACATTCGTCATCATTTCGTCCGAGAAGCCGTTGAAAGAAAAGACATCGAAATAAAGTATATAAGCACAGAAGAAATGCCAGCAGATGTTTTGACAAAAAATTTGGCGGCAGCTAAGCATCTCCATTGCGTTGCAAGCCTCGGCATGAAATTAATTTCAATTTTTAAAACTTTAGAAACCACTTATCTGTACATAAAATGAATTAAGCAGCAACGCTATGCACATGTATATAAATTTATATATGTATATATATTAATACACACGTATGTATGTATGTATACCAATCAGTCGTTCACGAACTGATTGCACAAACACTTTAACTGAACTTGTGAATGATGTCAGATCTGAGGGAAAGTGTTGAAAATAATAATATGAATAATATAATGCAGATCTGGCATCACCCGTAGTATAGAAACACAATTTATCTACTTAGTCTTATACCCTTTTGTTGTTCCTTCTTCCGGTTGAATTGAAATAAAAGAGAACACATTAAATTAAGGCTCCGCGTTTTACTGCGTATTTAACACGGAATTATCAACATGTTCAAATTCGAAACGCATGTTACTTGCATGATGGAAAATGCGTTTGCAAATAATGGTGAAAATTTATTTTACGATCTGGTTGAATTTAATAAAGTTTATAAATTTTAAGATAAAAACTGTTTCTGCAACAATTTTAACCCCGTATTTATGGCTAGTCTTGGTTCTATGTTTTTGTTATACGAATTTAATAATTAAATGTTAAATGGGGTTAGCAAACAGAGAAGTGTAAAATTGTTATTAGAGCGCCGCTTTGTCTCATGCGCACATACACCCTAAATGCGATCTTCCAACCACTTTCGTTCGAATTGCCCGGGTGGGTTTTATTGCAGAAGTAAGAGTCAAAGAAGCCAGTTCATAGTCCAAGCGAATCTCTGGTCATTAAGTTATTTTAGCCATATCCATGGGTCACGGGTGTATAAGACGAAGTGTTTGCGATTCAGGAGGCAGCACGGATCTCGTTCAAAGACCTAAAGACAAAAAACGAGTCTTTATTTTCTGTGACAGTCAGACAGAACACAAAGTTTTACACTCACTCATGGACAGTGCAAATGCCGTACATGCCTGTTCGAGATAGCCCAGATTTATAGAATCTAACTAACATAAGTGCCTGGACGCCTGAATATTTAGAGGATTTGCAAAGTGTTGAATAAGCAAGGAAAGATTGGACTACGTTCGTCCAAGAAAAAGCTCAGCCCCATTTGAAAGATACTCAAGAGATAATACGGCTCATTTAGCAAATGAACGGGAAAACTCTTTCGTCCTGTAAAACGGACAGAACTCTTGGCCCTTATATAACCGAAAACGCACATCCGTGCTCTCGAGCTTTCTTATAAGGACTTTTATTGGCTTACATAATATAATTTTAGAGGTAGTTGCAGGAACAAGTTTATAAAAGGAAATTACGCACGCTTGACTACCCATTCAATGAAACCATTGCAGAAATTTCACAGGCGGAAATAACACCATGGGTAAAGCTCATAGCATCTAAAGGGATTAGTTTACATATGGTAGCACAGAACTATTATTCTTGGCCTATGTGTGAGCAGGATTCTGCTCTTCAGTTGTTTCAACCTGAACTAAAAATGTTTACTTTAATTTAATTTTTGCATTGGCCAACACAAAAGTTCATATTAGGTGCAGCGAAGCGAACCGGGCATTTGCTAGTCTCTATCTAAAATATTAAAATTATAAGCGCCAGAAGGTGACAAGCGGATAAGTAGGGATATGCTGGGTATCCGTTAGATATCCGGAATCCGGCTTATCAGGCATTTTTCCTGTTAACCGACTATCCGGCCGGATACTGGCTAAAATCCGGATTTCGATTATAAAAGATTCTATTTAAAAATTTAGTTCAGAATTTTTTTTTAATTTCTTTAATCAAATTTAATAGTATCTAATTAGTAATTAAGAGTTAAAAATTTATATATTTTTCATCATGTAAAAAAGCATTTCNATTGAGCAGTAAAATTTGACTTTTGGCGAAGTTTGAGTCCCTGCCGCAATTAAACAAAAGGTGATAGAACCTTCCACTTAAGCTTAAATTAAGGCTGAACTTTCGATTACAATCCCTAAAAATACCATCTCTTCGTATTGACCCTAATATCACTTATAGTCGTTTATTGAACAGCAAAAACTGATTTTGGAAGCATATTTTTTTTTCAATAGCACAATTTGCCAGCATTTTTTTATTGTTCAACA
>NW_016179329.1:0-7342 GCF_001687245.7 Rhagoletis zephyria | reverse complement strand
GCACACGAAATATATACTTATGTAAATAAACTCAAATGATAATATACACGATAATATACACAGAACGGTCTGCTTTAAGCACACAGAGAAAATTCTAAAAAGTTGCAATATAAAACTTGCCATCGCACGATGGTCGGTCTTCTGGATGTTTTGCAAAGCTTATGTAGGATAATTTTGATAATTTGCAGGTTTGAATATTTTAAGCAGAAATAGAAGAAATACGAGTCCAAAGGTGAATTAAAAATTACTTCTTTTAAAGGCTGTGCATAAAACATAAGTTTGTAGGTCGTCCGCGTGTTTTTTAAACAGCACAGCTATCGTTCTCCTCTTCAACTGAACAAAAACGAGGTATCTAAGCATTAAAAAAACTCGTATCGTTGACCTTAGCCTTCGTTTAAGGTACTGACTATTTAAGTATTCCCCACAAAATACTTTGCTTATATATTCAGCTAATATGTGTATAAATGTTGGCGACGAATACTTTTATAAGTAGAAACGAATTGTGAAATAAACTCAAAGCACTTACAAAAGACATACAGTACGTTACAATTGGAGCTACTTTCGGTAAAAGTAACAAAGATGTGGAGATCTCTGAAATAGTAGCTACAACTTCTACGATGTGTAAATTATTGTTGTTTTCCACAACATTTTTCATTTAGAAACGACCTCAGGCTCAATAAAATCTATACGTATAATAAAATTGTAACAGGCCGATGTCTGCACATTATAGATATTAAAAAAAAAAGTTATATGGGGGGTATTTATTAGCGCAACAGACGCCAAATCAACAATTTTTAGATCTTTGTCTATATCTCTGTATATAAATATGTTTGTACGCGCATCACTCAAAAAATAATAAAGGGAAGCTAATGTAGTTTTCACCAATGCATTGCTAAAGGTCTAACTTAAAATATAGGAAACAAATAATTAGAGAGTTGCCACCTGTTTGAAAATTGTATTTTAAGTAAATTGATAAGTTAAAGTAAATAATCTAATATTGCTGTCAAAAGAGAGAGGTTTAGGAAGGCTTACAGTCGAAAATATTTTTGTGGAAGGTTGACATCTGTTTGAAAATTTTAATGTGATTAAGTTGATCAAATAAATTAAATATTGCAATATAGGTATCAAACTAAAGAGGCTAATATATTTTACTGTCGAAAATATGTTTGAGGCGTATTGCCACTTGTTTGAAAAATTTTGTTCAATTATTACACTGATAAAATAAATGAAATATTAAAACACGGGTACCAAATTAAAGAGGTTTAAGAAAGTTTACTTCCGAAAGTATTTTTGTGGCGGGTTTCACCTATTAGGAAAATTGTATTCAGTCAAAATGATAAGATAAGGTAAATTCTGAATTAATACATCTTTGAAGAAAATGTACGATATGGAAAATCGAGTTATAAGATAATAGATTAATTTTTAAGAATTAAATCCTTTCAAAAATATATTAACTTACACCCTTGTAAATAAAAAAATAAAGCGTGTTTCATAAACCGAAAATTTTTTTGAACATTTTACTTTATAAAGCTCTACAAACCTATTTTATTTTTTATGAATGAGACCATAATAATTTCGGGAGGTAGTAACAACAGAAAAAATACTTTTAAAGCGTAGTGAAGCATGCCGGGCCCTTGCTAGTTATTTAATATAATTTTTCGGTAACGATTAAACTGCCACAAATTGGTCAGAGTTGGCAACGCTGTCATCAATTGTTCTCAGTTCGGTTTACTATTTCATGCAGAACAACACTTACAAATTGTGCAAACTTGCAAAAAAAAAATACATACACACACAGCATTTTGTGAACGCGTTACTTCCCGAAATGAGCCAATCGATTGGCCACCGAGATCGTACGATTCAATGACTCTATATTATTTTCTCTGAGGTTACTACAAGTCATGGGCTACCGAGATACAGCTTCAATTAAAACAAAAAGTCGGTCAAAAATTGGACTTCCATAATGAGAGGGGCAGAAATTCCTTATTTTGAAATGTGTGGAAATAAATATAGAACTATGTGGTTGACTCGATTATAAACATATCTACTAACAAGTTTNCCTGTTAAAGTTTGAATTTTTTCATCTTTTCACGAAAAGAAAAACAAAAAAGCTGTAATTAATAAGTAATTTCTGAGAAACTTTCAGGTGTTTCGAAAAGAAGTGTGCATACGGTGTATGGAGAAATTTGTATGTATGTATGTTAGTTTTGACAATATTTTGAAATTACCTAGCTGTCCGAAAACGGCTAATTTCCTGTCGACGTTAAAATCAAGTCGATCTCCAATTTACGCCTTGATGCTGACTTCAAAGTGATGCAATTTTTTTGCTGCATAAAATTTTGCAAGCTTCCATTTCCAACTGGCACATTTTCGATAGGTTGTTTGTAAGCTAAATGGTTGTTAAGTCAAGTGCATAACTGAGAGGGAGTGCACTTTGTGACTAACTTGATGACATTCACACTCTCCAACATGGTCGCACAGCAGCTAAAGGGAGTACGCAAGGGCTCCTTGTTAATTTTAGAGTGTCACTTCTTGAAGTGTCACACACTTGTGTTTGAGTACACCCAAGCGATTCAGGAGCATATGAGTATATGTGGATGTAGTGTTTGTAAATAAGTAATTAAGTAATGCTGCAGAGAAAACTTTCTGCAAAAAAAAGCTTAGCTGCCAAATAAGCAGAGGTGTTAAAAATACAGCGATGAAATAATATTTAAATACAAAATACAAATACCTTAGATACAAAGTATTCGAAATACAAATAGAAACTAGTTTTAAAAAAAGTATTTAAATAAAAAAAATACCTAAAGGGCAAATGGCTATAAATATTTGAAAATTTACATTCTGGTTGCATTTAATTGAATTACAAGTCCCTACATCGTTTTATGCAAAAACAAAGTTTGTTAGTTGCGGCTTTTTTCATTCCAGGTGAGGATATACTATGTAAGTGGACATATGAATTCAAGATTTCCCAATACGAAGGTCCGTTATTCACACATTACTGCGCGTAAAAAGCAACGAAAAAATAAAGAGAAGAGAATGAGAAAATTTGAGCCAGAGGCGTCTGCTACAATTTTTGTAAAACTTCCAAATACCGAAAAAGTTAATGACAGTGTTGTAAAAGAGGACTTTATTCTATGGCGAATAATAAAGAATAGAAAGCATTTGTTAAAATACAAATACAAAATACAGTTCTAAAAAGTATTTAAATGCAAATACGTATTTTGTATTTTGTATTTTAAACCCATGTAGGTACATACTTATATGCCACCTATTTTCCATCGCATATTATAGTGAATTTTTAGTTAAGAAAATAAAGCTCAAATGCACGGTGGAGAGAATACAGAGGTGGCGCCGATGACGATACCGCTACTCGGCTCTCAGTGATTTTGACAGAATCAGCTGTTTTGGTGACGTCATAGTAGAGAAGACAGCAGTAGTGATGTGCTGAGTCAATACTTTTAAGTACCCAATACTCTCGATACTCGGTACCGAAACATTTAGGTTTCGAATAAAAGCGCACATAGGCCAAAAATATGAAAAAAACGCCTAAAAAACCCGAATGTAAGAGCCAATAAAGATTTTTTACTGATTCAAATGAAAGATGTATATATGTCGGTTCGATGCCATAATACAGAGAAACCCTTACTTGTTTGAAGCATTTTTGTTCCAGCTGAATCGGACGATATCATTTTTGTAGGCCTGGGACAGATTCTGTAACCAGTTAACGACAATTTTCGAATCGGTATCGGTTTTGTCGACGTTTGATATCAAATATTTGTAAGTCAACAAGTGCGATATCGATCCGAAACTTGTCGCTAACTGGCTACAGAATCTCTCCCCTGAAAGGCTTCTTCATCCGTCAAAGTATTTTTCTTGAACCTTGGATCGACTAAGGTTAAAACTGATAAAATAATGTTTTTCTGTGGCGATAAGTTCAAGTGTTTTAGCCGATATCATATAAATTAGTAATGAAAGTTGTTTCTAAACCTGAAATGCATATAATGGCGAGGATTTAATGTAAATAATCGGTATCGGATACCGAAAAGGAAGTATAGGGTACCGAAATCTTTTTTAAGTATTGGGTACCGAGTATTGGGGACAATTCTGCACATCACTAGTCGCCCTCATTCTCGCCGCTCTCAGTTGTCAACTCTACGATGACGTCACGCTAAAATTACTCTCACGAATTCTGCTGCAATCGGCGCAATCTTGTATTCTATCATTCTTGGCTCAAATGTTACTTATTATGGGTACTAAAAGAAAGTTCTTTAGCAGTTCTTACCTATTATTCTCGATTCCATAAAATTTAACCAACATAACTTAATATATGTCAATGTTATTGAGGCTTATTAACATTTTATTTTTAATATTTTTATTGAGCTTTGTACCACGATTGTTTATTAGGAAAANAGCAATTTAAAAGCATAGCTTCTTGAGCTTGTGCGTAAATAAGTATGTAATTGTACATGCTGCTTTACGTGACCTATGTAATAATATTTGTAATTTAATATTTCAGTAGCAATCTACATATTTTTGAGACACGCCCAAAACCTCAACATCCGCTAATTCATGCTACCTACAATACAACAACTCACAACTCTATGTACTTCCTGGTAGTCAGCCACAAATGTTATCTACGAGTTTGGTTGTATACCTAAGCATGTCAAACTACAAACGTGTTGCTGCAACATTTCTACTCGCAGTTGAACTCATGCTTGGCCCATAGTAAGTTGGGCAGTCTCCGGAAAACCTGTTACACTTATATTTTTGATTGTTTGACTTAGTCCTGTAGGTCCTAAGTTTGTATATTGTTGACATATTTCCTCTTGCAAGCTTTCATATACTGCGTGTGCGTGTAAGCCATTGTAAGCCAGAGTGCCAACTAGTTAAAATTAAATTAAAAACCTAATCACAAACAAAAAACTCTCACATGTGTATGTTTTTATGAATACAGCTCAATGGATTTTGCGTCTATAATTTTTGGTATCTTAAAGTTGCTATCCTCTGCATCTATTTCCGAGCCTTTTCAAGAATACTACAAACTTGGAGTTATTGCGGACCAGTCCTGCTGATATATGGCCTATAATTTTGACTCTATGGTGTACCATTTTTTTTCAAATTTATTATTATTATTATATCCCCTGTAGTATGTCTGTGCGATATGCGAGTGAATGAAGCCGTGATTACACTTACCCTTGCTTGCATGTAAATACATATTTTAGAGTGCGCACACAGAAACGTGCCCAAGTAGCGGTAATGGCAGTAGGCAACACCAAGCCCATGTATTAAATTTACGCAAATCAGCTCAGTTGAATATTCTTTTCATATACAGCTGCATGTTGTTGCCTAATTTTAGTAGAACCGACTGGCGGCTTGTTTGCTGATGTAGCAAAAAAATTTAAAGCACTTTTCATTTTTTTCTTTATGTACCTACGATTTTATGTACATACCAGTGCCGGATTTAGGATCTATGTGGGGCGCCTCTGGGAGTAAAAAGGCAAACGTCAAACAGCAGCCCCTGGTCCCCTCCTGATAATAGTTTTTTTAAGTTGTAAACGTAACCTAACCTTACAAGTAAAAATTTATATTTTAAACGACGTTATATTTTTTCTTTTTAAATAAATGAACTTTTAATTTTTCACATATGTACCGTGGCGCGCAAAAGTATTGGCGCAAAGAATTTTTCGCAATGTATGTAAAGTTTTTATTCTAGGTTCTTGACGTTACTTTTGTATAAAAGTATATTTCATACTACAGGAAAATTCAATAAATTTGCATACTAAATGGTTTGCAACTTTCTAATCAGATTTTTCAGAAAACTTCCAAGTATTCAATTCTATAGCCTATTCAATTTTAGTATATCGACGAGCAAATTTGAAGTTGCTAAATAGCCGCGTTGATTTTTAATAATATACTCGAATTCATTGCCTCCTACGTTTCTTAAAAATTTTAAATATATACTTTTGTTAAAATTTTATACTTTTTCCATAATTTTTTTTTTTATTTTTCGTGCGGTCCGGGCCCCTAGGCCCTGATAAATCCTGAAACTAATTGGATATACCAAACGAAGCAAAGCCCTTCAATATCTGACCTTATCATCGCAGAGTAGGCCTTTTTGTTCCCTGTTCTACGACCAGAGGTTTTCGCATTGAAAACTTTGCTACTGAAGTGTTTATGTGCATCCATTCGCATGAGAAGACCGAATCAGTGCAGTCGCAGCATATTAATTCCGCAGAAAAATATCTTCAACCGCTGTGATAATCATTTTTTCTAGAAGGAGCTGCTATGGAATGGCTTATTACAATTTCACTTGATTAAGGCACTGCACACTTAGTACAACGCGATTTTATATAACATATTGAGCCTTATGCATAAAAAATTAGCTTTTGCTCAAACGACATTTTCGAACTGAACTAATGGAGTTGGTTTAAGATTGGCTTCTTTTACTTAAAAGTGAATCGAAGTATAAACTAATTATTTGTGCATAAAGCCATCAACTCACAGTGTCTTACTCATTACCGTATATGGAAAGAAGCACCTGGGAGATTTTCAAACTTTCCACTCTCTTCTCGCATATCGGTAAAACAGTTGGCATGGCTTTATAGCCAATGACTAAGACATGCTAAAGAAATATTTTTTAGAAGGTAAGGGTAATCCGCTACCCATATTTTGTGCTATCTAAATTGATTTCTCGGCGGATATTACTCGGCGACGGAGCTTCTCTTCCACCGGAAATCCGACACCGAATTTGTGCGGCAGCCTAAGCAAACGGCGCAAGGCTACACATATATATTTGCTGTCTTGCTCTATCCCAGATTTTCTTAGATGTCGGTGATTTCAAGTCTTAGCCTTTTTGGGTGCATCAACCAGCCGATAAGGCAACTTCCTCTTTGAGGATGACGATAATCCAGGTACATTCACCCATATTGGTGCTTATACATTTTCCGTGGTCAGCAGCAAAATAAACGAGCCCGAAAATTGCAAAAATTGTTTTTTTTGTTGAATTAGTTTTTTATATGGATGATCCCAAACCCAACCGCCGCTTGTTCCACGACAGATACCTGCGTGCAGCCGCGCCTCCTTGTGAACATATGCTGCAGACTTTAGAGGGGTAGCCGTGACCCATGTCTTCATACGGGTTAATATCCGCATCAGAGTGCGCGAACGGGGGCGAAAGGTTTGTGCAAATTTAACTGCAAAACTAAAATTAAGCTTCCAATTTCTTGATCACTGTAACCATTAAGGAAGCGAAGCTATGGTTCATTCATACAAATATTGATCTGCAGAATGTAGCTGTTTTCTCAGATTGTCAGACCGCTTTAGGAGCTTTACAGAGTTGTAC